>NC_053028.1:377876833-377900694 GCF_003073215.2 Triticum urartu
TAAAACTTGGCAAATCTCCATGATTTGGTCATATTGAGATGCTGCAAAAAGATCATACCAAATGGACTTGCCAAATTGGTAATTGTTTCACAAGCATCACATCTGACCAGAAACTTTGGAAAAATCCAGGAAGATATTGGCTACATGAAATGAGCCAAAATTTGTGGAGATAGTTTATATGGAATGGAGACGGCTTGGAAATATTTTCAGCCATAATGGAGCAACATAAAATAGACTTGCTTCACAAACTGGAAATTTGGTCAGAAACCAAGAATTGCTCCTATGCTCACATAGTTCAATGAAATGAACTGAATTTGGATGGAGGCTAATGATTTGGAATACTTGATAAGATGGAAAAGTTTCATCCCATTTGGAAACTCTATGAAGGTACTTCCTTCACCAAGTTGCATTCTGTCCAGAAACTTTGAAAAATTGCACAGGGAGCTAGGATGAATGGATTGAGCTCATCTTTGATATTCACAGGTGATTTATCAAGGTTAATCACCCTGCCAAATTGCACCTCAATAGGAATTAGGAATAAGGCACTTCCTTTGCAAAATTTCAGAGAAGGCAAAAACTTGCATTGGATCATGTGCCAAATTTTTTATCTATGGAACATGAGACAAGAATGGAACTAGTTATTATATAGCAAGGACAAGCTCCACAATTTATGTGGGAATTTTCTCTGCTATAAAAATAGTAGTTCCTTTAGAAAATGACAGAAATGCAATATTGGTATTAAATAGGAAAATGCAATTTTCCTCATCTAATTATGTCCAATATTTTTGCCAGAGCTAGGATTAGACATAAATATCATCTCCACAAATTTTCATGATTTTAGGAGAAGACTAGATATGGCTTTGGATTTTATTCCTCAGAAAGGCAAGAAAAGGAATAAATCATAATTCAAAAGTATTGCATGGGCCTTGGCAATATTTTTGCATATCCAAGGGTTAGGAGGATAGGAGGGTCTTTGGGAATAGATGGGATGATCAACAGATCAAGGAAAATGATGGCTCCTTTGTATTCACAAAGGGCACATTCAAATTCCAAGAATTGGAATTAGGGTTTGAGAGGATTAGAGATGATGCAAATCAGGTCTTGCCCACTGACAAAGACATGAGCAAGGTTTTGAAAGGTTTGAAATGAAAAAATTTCTCAGGTTCATCCAACAAACTCAGGAGAAAATTTGAAATAATGATTGCCAGGAAGAAATAACAGAATAAAAACTGATAACCCAATTTTGGGGCTGTTACAAACCTTCCCCCCTTAAAAAGAATCTCGTCCTCGAGATTCCTAGGGTCACTCCAAAAAAATACAGTTCTGTGATGACACGTGTTTGTCACAGTAGGTCACGTTTTCTGTCATGCATGTACATCCATGACGATTTTATTACAGAATCAAGATAGTCATACCTGTGCTGTCGTAGAAGTGTTCCATGACATTACAAAAATTATCATCACGGAAGTGTCCACTTCCATGAAAAAAATCGCGCGTCACAGAAGTGCTTTCGTCAAGGGTGACTGACACATGGCATCCACCGTAACGGAACCCCGTTAAGCTATCAGGTCCGCTTTTGGATCCGATAACCCGTTAACAGCCCGGACCAATGGCGATTTTCCACGTGTAAAATCATCATTGGCTGGAGGAAACACGTGTCAGCTCCCCATTGGCACAGGTGTCACTCATCCAATGGGCGAGATGCGCTTATGAAATGTTGACACGTGGACCGGCCCAAAAGTGGCCCATAAAGTTTAAATGGGCCGGCCCAACTAAAGGCCCACAAGATTTTGCGGTCGATAATGGGCCGGCCCAGCAAAAGGCCCACGAGATTTTGCGGACCATAATGGGCCGGCCCAGCTAAAGGCGCACAATATTTTGCAGGCCATATGGGCCGGCCTAGCTAAAGGCCCGTGAGATTTTGCGGACCATAATGGGCCAGTCCAGCTAAAGGCCCACAAGATTTTGCGGACCATAATGGGTCGGCCCAGCTAAAGGCCCATGAGATTTCGCCGACCATAATGGGCCGGCCCAGCTGAAGGCCCAAAAGATTTTGATGACACTAGTAGGCCGGCCCATTAACATGCTGCCATGTTTTGGGCCAAATGCTGGCCCATATTTGATCCGGTCCAGTAACAGTCTGCCACGTTCCGGGCCTAATAAAGGCCTATATGAGATCCGGCCCGTTAAAAGCCTCCCACGTTCTGGGCCAAATTACGGCCCAAATCAGGTCCGACACTTTGAGAGGCTTTGGGCTAAATTATGGCCCATATCAGATTCGTCCCGTCAACTGGACCCACTTGATAAAGGCCCATTTAGTAATTCGGCCTGATATTAGTTTCGGCCTCTTAAAGGCCCGTTTAACATTTCGGCCCTATATACATTTCGTCCTGTTAAAAGCCCGTCAGATAGTTGGGCCTAACTACGGCCTTGTTTGCATCCGGCCTGCTCACAAACGATAATCTGATTAGGCCAAACAAGGACCGAGACAATTTTGGCCTGTTATAAACCCATGATCTGATTGGCACAATCATGGGTCGGGGTCTATTTCGGCGTGCTGCCGGCCCGTGAGCTGTTCGGCACTTTCCGGGCCCAACCTACTTTTCAGCCTCCTAAAAGCCAATTGAGTTTTCTTGGGAAAATAGGGCCGGCGGTTTACTCGGCCTATTAAAGGCCTGAATCTACTAGTGGGCCATTTTACATTTGGGCATGTTAATGTACCAAGATGACGGGGCCCATGATGTGGATCATACATAGTGATTTGCATGACCGCCCGATTATGTACTGTAATTTTACGCTTTGGCCGGTTTACTGCGAAGATAGGATATATATATATAGTAAAATAACTGTAGCATCATGAATAAGAAAAAAAACCTAGACTATACAATAAAGAAATTACGGCATATTACATCCACTTGGCATCAAAGTTCGCCACTATGATAATAAAGCACAAGAAGATAGCAGACTACATACACTAGGCATCAAAGATCGCCACCAGTGCAATTAAACACGCTGACAAAATAATATACAAAACCGACATCACTTCAATATACTTCAAGAAAGGTTAGCCCTGCTCGGGAGCTGGAGCACAAGCAGCTAAGCGAGCTGATGAGACTGCACTTGTTTGACACTTATATCCTCCTCACTCTGAAAGATAAACAAGTAGACAGATGACAGGTTTTGCACATATAAGTATTAGTGCTGACAATTCATCACATTTCTTACTGACGAATAAAGTGACACAGTTTAAAATAGCATTAACACAATATGGTATTGTTCAGGTTAAGACATGGCAGGAAATGACATTATGAAGGAGTTGGCAGCTTCACGACACCACTGGATTATAGATCAAGAACTCATAAGTATCAATGGTTAGTGTGCTGTCAATTTATCACATTTCAGATCGGCAAAATAAGATCACTTGCTCTATATAGTTTAATTTACATGGTATGAAGAAGTAACTTGGTTGTACAACTGAAAACTTAAATTGAGAAGGACAAACTTTTGTTTATGAAGTACATAATAAACTTTAAACATGCAATTTGATGCAAACACCAAAAATAAACAGCGGTTGCAGTCATGCCTAACCAAATATACACAACAAAGTTTGAAGCTTGAGAAGAACAAACTTACATTATTGGTGAAGGCAGGCTCTATAAAGCCCTTGTCCATGCTGATGGGGGGGGAGGCAATTCATGAAGTTTACCACATAATCTTCTTCATAACCATTGCCTTTATTCTACATTTAGTTAAGAGAAAATATAGATGTGACAATATAAGAAAAAATGGAGAATATTTAAGATAAGATGAAGAGTGATGCTACATAACCAAGTAGCTATAAATGTAAGTACAGTGATACAAGCAAAAGGTACAACCAAGAGCAATGCAGAGCTAAACTTCTTCAGTACCATCGGTGTTATCAAACCTTATGGTAAGAGTAAATATAGATCTTATGTGTAGAAAATGGAGGGCAAAGGAAAATAAGCTGCAGAGTGATGGTACTTGAACAACTACCTGTCAATATAAGTACACTGATAAAGGACATCAGGTACTTACAAGAATAATGCAGAGCTAAAAAACTTCATTGGCATTGGATATATTCTACACTAATGTAACCATTCATACAGATCAGATAATTTGGGGCAAACAATTGATAAGCAAGCTATCATGCATACTGCTGTCACATAATGAACCAGGTATGTATGCAAGTATAGTGATACAGGACAACAGGTACTAACAAGAGCAAAGCAGCGGGCAACATATTTGCGATATCCTGTCGTTCTTTTCAAATTGGAATTCCTTTTCGAGCAGATTTCCTGCAAAAAAGATCCGTAAGGCACATGTGGAAAAGTAGAAGTTCAAATTGTCATGATATATCATAGACAGTACCTCATCCTCGGAACGAGACCAGTGCATAACAAGGTTTTTCCATTCAATGTCTTCTAAATTTAGCATAGGAGACTTCACTAGAAATTCGTTTATAGACTTGCCATCAAAGTGTGACTTCCTCAGGTAACACCGATACTGCTGCAATGCTTCCTTGAAAAGCGCAAGCAAGCTTTTCTCGTCATGACTATCCAGATTGACCCTCGCCTACTTACAATAATGTAATGTAAATCATTGATGTGTTCAATCAGCAGAAAACAGGAAAATAATCACCATGAATAATAGCACTTACACGTAAGTGGGACAGGAAGATGTGAAAATGGTGTTTGTCTTCACTATAATCTTCCCATGATGGGAATATATGCATGTAGTCCCTAACAATATTGAAAACATTGTCTTTTAAACTGGGAATAACTGGAATGGGGTTCCAATCTGCAGGATTTGGCCGTCTCTGCAGTTGGGATAGGTCTTCGACCAGTGGACTTGCTGTACTTTTTGCTGGAGTGGAATTTTTCTGTGGTGCGGCTTGTGCTATGGCAACTGAAATCGACATACCTTTTGCTGGAGTGCAGGTCCTATGTGGTGGAGCTAGTGGTGTGGCCAGTGAAGTATGGGTACAGTCTGCTGGAGTCGGTCCTATGTTTTGTGTCACTGGTTGTACAGCCAATATAAGTGGGGTGTTGTCTGATTTCTCCGTTACAACCATGTTTTTCAAGGACTTTGCTGGTGCTCCTTCAGGTTCGACAATCACCCTCTTCCTTTTTGATGTCTGATGCACAAGAATAGCATTTGAGTGGAAAAACATGGTATGATGACAGATGGAATATGTGTTGATAATGGATGGGCATGGCATCTCGACATATACAATGAGTAAACTAAGCAGATGGCAGTGCAACAAAGTAGAAGAAATGCAAGACAACATATGCATGATACGCTCAATCAATAAAACCTTGCCAAATTAGAACAGCCACCTTGATGGGTGAACAGGACAGGCCATCAGCCTTTGACTCCTCGAGGTTAGAATAGTCATTAGGATCATATTCTGAACAAGAATCAACAGGTGGGGAGCGTATGAGTTTCATTGCATCCAGAATGACACTCAATGCCTTGGTGCCAATTTTGTAAGTCATTGCAGTGTTTAGCTTCAAGAGTGGACTGCTTCTAGTGCGACACAAAGCAGCTACACATATCATAGTATACATATAACGGGAAAACCATAAACATTAGAGTAAAATCAGCAAAGTGGAACTTGCTGGAATATATGTGCTAGTATTGCCGGTGCGGCTAGAAAGAATTCGGATACCAGCTCTCTTCAAATGAAGGTGCGGTACTATTAATATCAGTGTAACTCTCAAAGGCGACACAGCTCCCCGCATTTCCTTGTTATTTTTATAGGATTAAAGTGGGCAGGCCACTACAAATCCTATTCCAATGTTTACAAAATCCTACGAATCAAAGAGGCCCGAAGAGTTCAAAGTGTCCATCACAACCGACTGTATAGACCTCTGCACTGCAAATGCCCCTGCTCATTGATATGTCTCCGTCGTATCTATAATTTTTGATTGTTCCATGCCAATATTCTACAACTTTCATATACTTTTGGCAACTTTTTATACTATTTTTGGGACTAACATATTGATCCAGTGCCTAGTGCCAGTTCCTGTCTGTTGCATGTTTTTGGTTTCGCAGAATATCCATATCAAACAGAGTCCAAACGGGATAAAACGGGCGGAGATACTTTTCGGAATATTTGGAAAATTCTGGAAGAAAAATCCACGCGAGACGGTGGCCGAGGGTGTCACTAGGCAGGGGGGCGCGCCTGCCCCCCCTGGGCGTGCCCCTACCCTCATGAGCCACCCGTAAGGCGGTTGACGCTCTTCTTTTGCCGCAAGAAAGCTAATTTTCGGAAAAAAATCACGGCGAAGGTTTCAGGCCAATCGGAGTTACGGATCTCCATATATACACGAAACGGTGAAACAGAGCCAGGAGAGAACGCAGAAACAGAGAGAGTCAGAGAGACAGATCCAATCTCGGAGGGGCTCTCGCCCCTACCATGCCATGGAGGCCAAGGACCAGAGGGGAAACCCTTCTCCCATCTAGGGAGGAGGTCATGGAAGATGAAGAAGAAGGGGGGCCCTCTCCCCTTGCTTCCGGTGGCGCCGGAGTGCCACCGGGGGCCATCATCATCACCATCATCTTCACCAACAACTTCACCGCCTTCACCACCAACTCTTCCCCCCTCTATGCAGCGGTGTAACCTCTCTCTTGCCCGCTGTAATCTCTACTTAAACATGGTGCTCAACGCTATATATTATTTCCCTATGATGTATGGATATCCTATGATGTTTGCGTAGATCTGTTTTGTCCTAATGGCTATTGGATGATCAAGATTGGTTTGAGTTGCATGTTTTATTATTGGTGCTGTCCTATGGTGCTCTCCGTGTCACACAAGCGTGAGGGATTCCCGCTGTAGGGTGTTGCAATATGTTTATGATTTGCTTATGGTGGGTGGCGTGAGTGAACAGAAGCACAGACCCGAGTAAGTAGGTTGTTTTCATATGGGATAAAGAGGACTTGATGCTTTAATGCTATGGTTGGGTTTTACCTTAATGAATCTTTAGTAGTTGCGGATACTTGCTAGAGTTCCAATCATACGTGCATATGATCCAAGTAGAGAAAGTATGTTAGCTTATGCCTCTCCCTCAAATAAAATTGTAATAATGATTACCGGTCTAGTTATCGATTGCCTAGGGACAAATAACTTTCTCGTAACAACAAACTCTCTACTAAACCTAACTTAGTTGTGTATTTATCTAAACAGCCCCTACTTTTTATTTACTTGCTCTTTATTATCTTGCATACCTATCCAACAACACCTACAAAGTACTTCTAGTTTCATACTTGTTCTAGGTAAAGCGAACGTTAAGTGTGCGTAGAGTTGTATCGGTGGTCGATAGAACTTGAGGGAATATTTGTTCTGCCTTTAGCTCCTCGTTGGGTTCGACACTCTTACTTATCAAAAGAGGCTACAATTGATCCCCTATACTTGTGGGTTATCACTCATCTTCAGTACAAGGAACATACTATACTACTATCATACTCCCTCCGTTCCAGATATAAGTCTTGGTAGAGATTTCCACTATGGATCACATACAGATGTATCCAGATACATTTTAGAGTGTAGATTCACTCATTTTGCTCCATATGTAGTCCATGGTGGAATCTATACAAAGACTTGTATTTAGGAACGGAGAGAGTACTTATTAAAGAAGAACGGAAGAGGAACATGCTAAAGAAGAGCAAGCAGATTTTGGATAATAAAATGTTCGTTGTGCAGTGCCTACACATGATGAACCAGAGCGCATTAAGTAAGCAACTCCCTGCTGTCTCTCTATATGTGGTGCATGTGCTTTTTCGAAAGTAAAGTAGGAACATTAGCTGACCAATTAATGTTATCTGTTTTAGTAATATCAGCATCATATCAGATTCGTACTTGAGCAAAAAGTTTGGAATTATGAGTGTCACGTTGTTTAGTTTGATGGATTCAGGAGCAGTGCTAAGCATGTACGATGATGGTACTGAATATAAAGGCATGTATGCATGCAAGCTGCGTGACTTTTTTCATTTGGGTCAGTCGACCATTTCAGGCGGTTGGATGAAGATCCTACGTCTCCTAACCCTTCTTCTTTCTCGTCTCTGATTCTTCCCATACAGAACACCGCACGGGCCGCCGGCTGGACCACCGGCCCCCACCGCCTGTGTTCCTCCGCCACCCCCACCCTCCACCCCTGCCCCACCCGCGTCAAGTTTTCTTCATTCGGCGAGGCCCCACCACCACCCCCCACAACCACCGTCCCCACCCGAGCCCCTTCGTTCGCACCGGCGAACTCCGGCGAGCTTTGAAAAATCGACTGACCCAATTTTGAAATTTAGTCTACTGTTATTTAACTAGTGTGGAATATAAAAGGGGAAAACCATAAGCATTGGTTGTATAGTGTTGACCATGCCATGGCGGATCTGAAGATGTTTGCTTTCAACTAGCAAGTAAGTGATGGACAAGAAAACAGAGTAAAGTAGTGGCGATCTATTGTCTTGTTGCCATAAATAAGTTGAGAAGATACGAAAGAGTACTGCCTCTGGTGCAGCGCCGTGTATGCATCTGCTAAGAATTTGACGGTGCTGCGGTAGCGATGGCTGTCGGAGGCGTGGAAGCAGATATAGGAGGGTAGATGGTGGCGGCGGGGTGCGGTGGACGAGACAGTCGTAGGAGAGGCGCCGGCAAGGTGGACGACGGTGGGGATGAAGCGAGAGAACGAGATGATCCCGGTCCGAAGCCATGGATGAGAGAGGTTGATCTCTTGTAATGGACGGCGGCGTTGGAGTATCAGCTCCGGCATGGTGGAGGAGGACGGCGGTGGATGGCGTGGCGGACGGAGGAGGCTGGGGTGGAGGGGGTGTTTTGGCGCCCACGGAGTATGAATGGGGAAATGTAGGTGGATAGGAAGGGGAAACCATGTCTTTAGGGCACACTTGTCTCAAATGCCAGGAAATTTACAAACTTAGCCCCCGTTTCAAATTTCCTACATCACAGCAATATTAGTCGGTTGGGGATAGGACGGTAATCTCACATACGCCGAATATTTGCCGACGAGAGTTTTTTTTTGGCGCCCACCGTGTATGAATTGGGGAGGGAGTCGATTTCAGCCGAGGACACAGTGTTTTGGCGCCCACCATGTATGAATCCGGGTGAGAGGCGGTTATGTCACGTTTGAGTGAAATTACAAACCTACCCCAATCGAAACCTATAGAAATCGACCAGATAGGCTTTGCGTGGCAGGGATAGGCAATAGTAATTTCCATATCGCAAATTTTGGTTTTGGGCGGTTACTGCGACTTTCCCCGCTTCGTTCAAATTTTGTAGAGCGCACGTTTACCGTGCCAACTCAATTCTAATCCCATTTGTATTCTGTTTTTTTCGGGCGGGATCCATTTTCGATTGGAATAAAATTCTATATACATCATTTTTTATATATACTTTCAGAAGCACAACACCCTTTATACATAAATATGGTTTACAAATGGCATGACCTCAAATTCATAAGGTTGTATCCATCAATTTGGATTTTCAAATATTTGAAACCACTTTATGTTGAAATCCAATGTATGCATTCCTCGCAAACTGTAACACCCACAATGCGGCTATCTCCCACGTGTCGGTGCATGACTTAGAGGCATAGCCGCATGGTAGTTTTGTCACAAGAGGGGTAATCTGCACACAATCCCATGTACTGAATAAGATAGGGATAAAGAATTGGCTTACAATCACCACTTCACACAATACATAAATAAATCATACATCATCCAAAGTACAAACAAGGTCCGACTACGAAACAAAAATAAAAGAAGACAACCCCAAATGCTAGATCCCCGATCATCCCAACTGGGACCACTACTGATCACCCGGAAAAGACACATAACAATGACCATGATCTTCATCGAGCTCCCACTTGAGCTCGGTTGCGTCACCTGCACTGGTATCATCGGCACCTGCAACTGTTTGGAAGTATCCGTGAGTCACGAGGACTAATCAATCTCACACCCGCGAGATCAAGACTATTTAAGCTTATGGGTAGGAGAAGGTTGTGAGGTGGAGCTGCAGCAAGCACTAAGCATATATGGTGGCTGAGGGAGTCCTGGATTAGGCGTTCTCCGGACAGCCGTACTATATCCTTTGGCCGGACTGTTGGACTATGAAGATACAAGATTGAAGACTTCGTCCCCTGTCCGGATGGGACTTTCCTTGGCGTGGAAGGCAAGCTTGGCAATACGGATATGTAGATCTCCTCCCTTGTAACCGACTCTATGTAACCCTAGCCCCCTCCGGTGTCTATATAAACCAGAGGGTTTAGTCCATAGGACAACAACAATCATACCATAGGCTAGCTTCTAGGGTTTAGCCTCTTCGATCTCATGGTAGATCTACTCTTGTAATACTCATATCATCAAGATCAATCAAGCAGGATGTAGGGTATTACCTCCATCAAGAGGGCTCGAACCTGGGTAAACATCATGTCCCCTGCCTCCTGTTACCATCCGCCTTAGATGCACAGTTCGGGACCCCCTACCCGAGATTTGCCGGTTTTGACACCGACATTGGTGCTTTAATTGAGAGTTCCACTATGCCGTCACCATAAGGCTCGATGGCCCCTTCGATCATCGGTAATGATGCGTTCCAGGGTAAGGTTTTCCTCCCCGGACAGATCTTCATATTCGGCGGCTTCGCACTGCGGGCCAATTTGCTTGGCCATCTGGAGCAGATCGAGAGCTATGCCCCTGGCCATTAGGTCAGGTTCGGAAACTTAAACTACACTGCCGACATCCACGGAGACTTGATCTTCGACGGATTCGAGCCCATGTCAGGTGCGCCGCACAATCACAACGAGCATGACGTAACTCTGCCGTCGGACAGTGTTCGGGAGATCACATCTGCAACTACTCCGGCCTTCAATCCGGAGCAAATTGCGCCATCCGAGGACGGAGGGATAGACCCCGCCATGGAGGCTGCACTCTCAGTTGCGATGGAGTCGGATACTGACTTCACCCCTTATGAGAGCCGTGTCGTCGAACCATTGGATTTGTCTTCGGCCACGGACTCCGAGCCGCCTGCATCCATGCCTATTGAATCCGACTGGGCGCCGATCATGGAGTTCACCTCCGCAGATATCTTTCAGCACTCGCCTTTCGACGATGTGCTAAATTCATTAAGGTCCCTCTCCTTGTCAGGAGAACCTCGGCCGAACTATGTCCGGCTAGAATGGGATGCGGACGACAAAGAAATTCGCTGCCCACCCACCACCCACTTAGTAGCCACTGTCGACGATTTAACCGACATGCTTGACTTCGACTCCGAAGACATCGACGGTATGGACGACAATGCAGGAGACGAACAGGAACCACCGGCCACAGGGCGCTGGACCGCCACCTCATCATACGATATATACATGGTGGACACCCCCAAAGAAGGCAATGGCGACGAGACAGCAGAGGATGACCCCTCCAAGAAGCAACCCAAGCACCAACGTCAGCGACGTCGCTCTAAGTCCCGCCACAGCAAAAGTAGTGATACCGGCACAAGAGACAATAACACTCCGGATAGTGCCGAAGAGAACCACAATCCCCTCCAGCACGATGTAGAGCGGGAGGGTGAACAAGCTAGCCCTCCAGAGCAGGCAGCAGATGGAGAATCGGAGGAGGACAATTACATGCCTCTCTCCGAAGACGAGGTGAGCCTCGGCGATGAAGAATTTATCATGCCTGAGAATCCCGTCGAGCAGGAGCGCTTCAAGCGCCGGCTTATGGCCACAGCAAATAGCCTGAAGAAAAAGCAACAACAACTTCAAGCTGATCAAGACTTGCTTGCAAATAGATGGACCGAAGTCCTTGCGGCCGAGGAATACAAACTCGAGCGCCCCTCCAAGAGTTACCCAAAGCGCGGGTTGCTACCTCACCTCGAGGAGGAAGCATTGAAAACCCCATCACCAGTGTACGATGCAGCTGACCGGCCACCGCGTGGCTGAGCCAGAGAGGCATTTCAGCCTGCACCCCACCGCCACTCAATCAAAAATACCATGGCCCGGGGCAACACACGGGACCTGCGAAACGTATTGGACAACAGGGAAAAACATGCAAGGTCAATATACGGGTCACGGGGGCGCGCGCCAACGCGGGACGATGACCGTCGCGTCGGACACACTAAAAGTAAATCCGGCCGGGCCGAATACAAAAGACAAGACTCATATGAACTGCGTCGTGATATAGCCCAGCACAGAGGCACCGCACACCCCCTATGCTTCACTGATGAAGTTATGGATCACAAATTCCCGGAGGGTTTTAAATCCGTAAATATCGAACCATATTATGGTACAACAGATCCCGTTGCATGGATTGAGGATTTCCTCCTTCACATCCACATGGCTCGCGGTCATGATCTGCATGCCATCAAGTACCTCCCACTAAAACTAAAAGGACCAGCTCGGCATTTGCTGAATAGCTTGCCAGGAGACTCCGTCGACAGTTGGGAGGATTTGGAAGACGCATTCCTTGACAACTTCTAGGGCACTTATGTGCGACCACCAGATGCTGATGACTTGAGCCATATAACCCGGCAGCCAGGGGAATCAACCATGCAATTCTGGACACGGTTCCTAACTAAGAAAAACCAAATTGTCGACTGTCCGGATGCAGAGGCTTTAGCAGCATTCAAGCATAACATTCGTGACGAGTGGCTCGTCCGGCACCTCGGCCAGGAGAAGCCGAAATCTATGGCAGCCCTCACGACACTCATGACCCGCTTTTGCACGGGCGAGGACAACTGGCTGGCTCACAGCAACAACACATCAAGGAATCCGGGCACTTCGGTACCAAAGATGCCAATGGCAGACCACGTCGTAACAGACAAAATCGCCGCAACAACGGTGATAACACCGATGATACGGCAGTCAATGCCGGATTCAGAGGCTCTAGATCTGGTCAGCAAAAAAAGCCATTCAAAAGAAGTACTCTGGGCCCATCCAGTTTGGACCGCATACTCGATTGCTCGTGTCAAATCCATGGCACCCCCAATAAGCCAGCCAATCACACCAACAAAGAATGCTGGGTGTTCAAGCAGGCCGGCAAGTTGAATGCCGAAAACAAGGACAAGGGGCTGCATAGTGATGACGAGGAGGAGCCCCGGCCGCCGAACACTGGAGGATAGAAGAGGTCCCCCCCACAAGTGAAGACGGTAAACATGATATACGCAACCCACATTCCCAAGAGGGAACGGAAGCGTGCACTAAGGGACGTCTATGCGATAGAGCCCGTCGCCCCAAAGTTCAATCCATGGCCCTCTTGTCCGATCACTTTTGATTAAGGATGGAAATGGGCCGGGTTTGGATCGGGTTGAACAATCTCAAATCCATATCCATGTCCATGACAACAGTCTTTGCCCGCCCATGAAAAAATCCATGGGTGAAAAATTGTGTCCATGTCCAAATCCGATGGATATCCATACCCATTGGATATCCATTGGGTCCTCTCGAGACATATAAATAAGACATAACACAATATTAACATAAACTCTTCCATTCTTCACCTCATGGTAGGCTAGGCTTCACTTATGGTAAATCAACATCCACTAACAACCTAAGATCATTTAGTATTTTTCTAACAGATGAGAATGACGAGTCATTTAAGAAGGAGGTAAAAATAAGGAAAGGGGTGTTGGGGTATGTTACAGAGTGGATTGAATGTCACCTAAAAAAAGTTACGATGGGGATTGTGTAATTTCTTATGCATGTTTTAGATTAAAAAAGTGTAAAATTGTTGTGGGACATATGACCGTGGGGCAGGGATAGCAGATTTTCCCCAATTAAGTCATACTATTGGGTCGGGTTTGGGTATATCCATGGGTACAAAATTATATCCATGCCCTATCCACGAATAATCCGGTCGGGTTTGGGCGCCGCCCATGGACACAAAAGCATATCCATGCCCTATCCATTCGGGTCGGATATCCATGGATGTCCATGTCCATGGATAAAATTGCCATCCTTACTTTTGATCGCAGGGACCACCCCACTAGTATCCGTCATGGCGGATCCGCCGCATTGGTACTAGACCCCATCATCGACGGATTTCACCTCACTCGAGTCCTTATGGACGGCGGCAGCAGCCTAAACCTGCTTTATCAGGATACAACGCGCAAAATGGGTATAGATCCCTGGAGGATCAAACCCACCAAAACCACCTTTAAGAGCGTCATCCCAGGTGTAGAGGCCCGTTGCGTGGGCTCAATCATACTGGAAGTGGTCTTCGGATCTCCGGACAACTTCCGAAGCGAGGAGTTAATCTTTGATATCGTCCTGTTCCGTAGTGGCTATCACGCACTGCTCGGGCGAACCGCATTTGCAAAATTCAATGCGGTACCGCATTACGCATACCTCAAGCTCAAGATGCTAGGACCTAGGGGGGTCATAACAGTCAATGGAAATACATAACGCTTGCTCCGCACGGAAGAGCACACTACGGCCCTCACAGAAGAAGCACAAAGCAGCCTTTTAAGGCAAACCGCCAATTCGGCGGTATAGCCCCCGGACACCGTCAAGCAAGTCCGGAGTAACCTGCAACAAGATCGCCTGGCACGTTCAGAGCTTGCCTAGCAATTCGGCCCCCGTCCCAGTCCCAGTCAAGCGACGAAATCCGTGCCACGCGTACATAATTATGCACTGAAAATACCATGGGCATAGGCGGAGGCACGATCAAGGCATGTCCCGCAATGCGGCTTAACCGCCCTAGGGGCTGTATACCTTTATCATTTTTCTCTTTCAGGACCTAATTCTCTGGAAGCCCTTTCCGGCAGTACGATTGCCGGACAGATTACGGGAAGGAACAACCAAGGAGGCAAGAAGCTAAGATGTACAGGAAATCCCCAGGTGGTCTCTAATAATAATCGATATAGCCGCTTTCTACTATCCATACGCAGCTTGCCCTTGGATAGGACATGTCAAATACTCCTATTTTCTGCTTATTGCACTACTTGTATCAGTACGCTTTGACGTATTATTTAAATAAACAATGCATAGCATTAGTCTATTATTGCATTATTCATCCCTTTTTTCTTATATGTTCATGTACGACAACTTGCCACCGTACATTCTGGTACGGTCAGTACGCCAAGGGCTTTCGTTTACCCCATAATATGGTGTGAGAAGTCCGAACACTTTCGACAGTGTGGCACCCCGAACTTATAGCATTATATGCATCACCTCTGAATCATGTCTTGGGTCAATAGTTGGGTTTGTCCGGCTCCCATGCTTTGGTACCTTACGTTCCGCTATAACGGCTAAGGTAGCGCTGGGAGAACTACTGCGATTGTGTCCCAGTTCTTTCGGACGAGGACCTCAGTAGAGAAAGCCGAAAACTGACTGTCATGATAAGGCGAGAGCTGGTCGCTGTTTGAGAGGTCTCAAGTCCTTAATGACTTTTTCCGCTTCGGGCGAGGAGTCGGCCTTGCCCGACTTAGGCGTGTATAGCACCCCAAATTCGGCCTTCCGAATACTAGGGGCTTGGCCAAAATTTAAAATTATAGACTTCTATGGCTAAGTGAGAGTGCTAAAGCCTTATAGTCCGATTGCCTGGTTTGTTGTGCTGAACACCTCCCTCGAAGGACCCAAAATTGGGATAAAGAGTGCTCAGGTTTATCCCGAACACCCTAGTACTAGTCACATGGGGGCAGAAGCCGACGACTGGCCAACTCTCAAATTTTATAAACGGCCACACAGAAGGTAATATTTTAAATTAAAAAAAGCGTTGCATAGCGCAAATGAACTCGTTTCACATTACAGGATCACATGAGCATGTTCATTCAAAAATTACATCCCTGGCACATTCATCTGCCACAAGACGGGAACCCTTCAAGACACTCTGATAATACATTTCGGGGCAGCGATGCTCCTTGCCCTCCGGCGGCCCCTCCTTCACCAGCTTCACGGCGTCCAGCTTCGCCCAGTGCACCTTCGCCTGGGCAAAAGCCCTGCACGCACCCTCGATGCAAACGGACCGCTTTATGACTTCAAGCCATGGGCAGGCATCCACAAGCCGCCTCACCAGACCGAAGTAGCTGCCGGGCAGGGGCTCGCCAGGCCATATCCGGACTATAAGACCATTCATGGCCTGTTCGTCCGCCTTGTGTAGCTCGACCAATTGCTTCAGCTGGTCGCTCAAGGGCATTGGGTGTTCAGTCCCAATATACTAAGACCGGAACAGCTTTTCCGTCGAGCTCCCCTCCTCAGCTCGGTAAAACTCCGTGGCATCTAGTACACTACGGGGAAGATCTGCGAATACTCCTAGAGAGCTCCAAACTCGGGTAAGTAAAAGGAAAGTTTCCTTCACATGCTTGCCTTGCATAATGAATGCCTTACCCGCTGCTATCTTCTTCACCGCATCCATATCCTGGAGGGCCTTGTGGGCTTCAGCCTTGGTGCTCCGTGCGCTTTCGAGCACCTTCGCAAGCTCGGACTCTCGCGTCTTAGAGTCAAGCTCCAAGGACTCGTGTGTTTTGGTGAGAGCCTCGAGCTCTTGCTGCACCTCGCCAACCCAGGCTTCTTGCTTTTCCTGCTCAAGGCACTCCTTGGCCAGTGGCCGCTTTGTCTTTGGCCTCAGACAGCGCCTTCTTCAGGGTCGCCACCTCGGTCGTGGCCCCTGGTCAATTTATGATGATCCTATTATTTACAACCGAACTTCTTTTTAAAGCGTAGACAAGGTGTTGCTTACCTTTGCTCTCGTCGGACCGCTCCAGGTCCCGCTTCAGTGAAGAGACCTCCGCAGTACGTGCGGCAGCGGCCAGCAGTGAAGCCTGCACATACACATAGACATATTCTGATTAGACTCCTGAGTCATCATTTGATCCTCTATTCGGCCTTTCTTCGCAAACGTCGAACAGAGCATCAGGGGCTACTGTCTATGCGGTAATATTTTCTTATATTTTGATTGCTTACCTCAAAACCTGTTAGGAGGCTGGCGCAAGCTTCGGACAGTCCGTTTTTTGGCAGACTGAACTTTCTCGATCACCGCACTCATGATAGTGCGGTGCTCTTCATCGATGGAAGTGCCGCGAAGCGCTTCCAGCAAGTCGTCTGGTGCCTCTGGATGGACAGAGGACACCGGCACGGGCGGCTTGCCCCCCTTAATGGGGGATTGCCTGCCGGAGTCCGGAACCACCAAAGGTTCCAGGGCAGTATTCGGCTGGGGGTCGAACTTGGAGCCTGTGGGAATGTTGCTCCCTTTGCGCCTAGGGTCCGGAAGGTCGCCCCGAGGCGCCCCCAGGACTACCTCCCCCCGGCTCGATGCCTTTCGGGACAACACCTCGACGTTGTCCGTAGGGCGAGGGGTGGAGGCGGTCGGAAGTGAATCACTATTCATATCCAACGAGTCCAATGAACCGTCCGACGAAGATACGTCGAGATGGGCTCGGGACGGACTGCATAATCATATGCAACATAATGAGAAACAGTGCAATAAAACATACCATGAATTACTATGGTGTCCGGATACTTACAACTTCGCCAGGGGCTTCTCCCTGGGTAAACACTCGTCGCCGCTGTAGGCGGCCGTCGTGGAGCAGTCCTAAAGGAGGGTCCTTCCCTTCTTGGACCCTTCGGCCTCCCCGGTTGGGTCGGCCTTCCTTTTCTTGTCTCCCCGGCTGGGGGGGGAGAACTTTCCTCCTCCTCCTCCTTGTTTTCGTGGGAGGAGTGCGCGTCGGAGTCATCGGACGATGATTCCGATACAACCTTGCGCCGGAGACCCTTTCGGGTCCCCGTGGCCTTCTTCTTGGTGTTCTTCACTGGCACCTCGTAAGGTGCCGGAGCCAGCATCTCCCTTAGGAGAGCATCTGCAGGATCTTCATGCAGGGGGCTGGGCAATCAAGCTGCTCCGCCGTCTTTACCCAGTCTTGTTAATGGCGTGGAAGCTTAGATCCCGCACATGATTAAACTGGGGCAAATAAATATCCTGTGAGATATGAAAACTTACCGGATTGGCATGGCGCTTTGCGCTGAGTCCGCGGTCCTCGGTAAGGGGAGGAGGTACCTCAACGCCCTTGCACAGCACCTTCCAGACATCCTTGTGCGTCGTTTTGAAGAGCTCTCACAGCGTCTGGTGCTCAGCCGGGTCGAACTCCCACAAATTGAATGCCCGTCGTTGACACGGGAGGATCCGGCGGAAGAGCATGACCTGGACCATGTTGATGAGCTTGTTTTTCTTGCTCATCATGTTCCTGATGGAGGTCTGGAGTCCGGTCAGCTCTACCGGAGAACCCCAGGATAGGCCCTTCTCTTTCTAGGAGGTGAGCCACATGGGGATTCCAGATCGAAATTTGGGGGCCGCCACCCAGTTGGTGTCGCGCGGCTCAATGATGTAGAATCACCCCGATTGCCACCCCATTATGGTCTCCACATCGGAGCCTTCGAGCCAGGTGACGTTAGGCATTTTTCCCACCATGGCGCCTCCGCACTCTGCTTGCTGGCTGACCACCACCTTCGGCTTAACATTGAAGGTCTTCAGCCACAGGCCAAAGTGAGGCCTGATGCGGAGGAAGGCCTCGCACATGACGATAAACGCTGAGATGTTCAGGATGAAATTGGGGGCCAGATCATGAAAATCCAGCCCGTAGTAGAACATGAGCCAGCGGACAAACGAGTGGAGGGGAAATCCCAGTCCACGGACGAAGTGGGTAACAAAAACTACCCTCTCTTGGGGTTCGGGCATAGGGATGATCTGCCCCGCATCTGGCAGCCGGTGCGCAATATCCGCGGACAGATATCCGGCTTCCTGTAACTTTGCTATGTGCTCCTTCGTGACGGAGGAGACCATCCACTTGCCTCCCGCTCCGGACATGCTTGGAGTGGTTTGAGAAGAAAGACGCGAACTTGGGCGCTGGAGCTCGAGTGTGCGAGAAAGGATAAGAGAGGAGGAAGAAGGCGTGGCTAAAAAGGGTAAATCCTTGTCCCTTTATAAGGGCGGAGGAGGCGATGCGCCTCCCCACTTGCCTGGTAAAATCGCTTATTCCCCAAGCGCCGTAATTGATGCGCGGTTGGGTTACCCACGTCCGTATTGATGAGAATGCCGTAATAAGGGGGACATGATCTCTGCTTTGACAAGACGTGTCAGGAAAACCGCCTCGCGATATGTGCAGTGCTGGTTGAGAAAAACGGTTCGAATAATGACCGGGCCATGACATGATGTCATGCTGTCAAAACGTGTCAGCAGATTAGATTTGTGGAAATATTATTCTCTCTACGGTGGTATGTGGAACTTGTTTTGCAGAGCCGGACACTATCCTTGTGTTCAAAATCTTCTATGGAGTATTCGGAGGAGGAACCCGCCTTGCAATGCCGAAGACAAAACTACGCGCCGGACTCATCGTCATTGAAGCCTGGTTCAGGGGCTACTGAGGGAGTCCTGGATTAGGGGGTCTCCGGACAACCGGACTATATCCTTTGGCCGGACTGTTGGACTATGAAGATACAAGATTGAAGACTTTGTCCCGTGTCCGGATGGAACTTTCCTTGGCGTGGAAGGCAAGCTTGGCAATATGGATATGTAGATCTCCTACCTTGTAACCGACTCTGTCTAACCCTAGCCCCCTCCGGTGTCTATATAAACCGGAGGGATTAGTCCGTAGGACAACAAAAATCATACCATAGGCTAGCTTCTAGGGTTTAGCCTCTTCGATCTCGTGGTAGATCTACTCTTGTAATACTAATATCATCAAGATCAATCAAGCAGGACGTAGGGTATTACCTCCATCAAGAGGGCCCGAACCTGGGTAAACATCGTGTCCCCTGCCTCCTGTTACCATCCGCCTTAGACGCACAGTTCGGGACCCCCTACCCGAGATTTGCCGGTTTTGACACCGACAGTGGCTAACATATGCAAATAAGAGCGAGAAGAGAAACAACGCAACAGTCGAGAAGCTAGAAGTGATCAGGAAGTGATCCTGAAACTAGTTACGTTCAAGCATAACACAAGACCGTGTTCACTTCCCGGACTCCGCCGAAAAGAGACCATCATGGCTACACACGCAGTTGATGCATTTTAATTAAGTTAAGTGTCAAGTTCTCTACAACCAAATATTAACAAATTCCCATCTGCCACATAATCGCGGGCACGACTTTTGAAAGTTTAAACCCTGCAGGGGTGTCCCAACTTAGCCCATCACAACCTCTCACGGTCAACGAAGGATATTCCTTCTCCCGGAAGGACCTGATCAGTCTCGGAATCCCGGTTACAAGACATTTCGACAATGGTAAAACAACACCAGCAAGACCACCCGACTGTGCCGACAAATCCCGATAGGAGCTGCACATATCTCATTCTCAGGGCACACCGGATAAGCTAAGTGTACAGGTACCAACATAACTCAAGTTGCCAAGGGACGGTCCCGCACGGTGCTCTAGTTTGGACCAACACTCAGAGGTGCACTGGCCCGGGGGTTTAAAATAAAGATGATCCTTGAGCCTACAGAACCCAAGGGAAAAAGGCTTAGGTGGCAAATGTTAAAACCAAGGTTGGGCCTTGCTGGAGGAGTTTTATTCAAAGCGAACTATCAAGGGGTTCCCATAACACCCAACCGCATAAGGAACGCAAAATCAAGGAACATAACACCGACATGACGGAAACTAGGGCGGCAAGAGTGGAATAAAACACCAAGCATAAGGCCGAGCGTTCCACCCTTTACCAAGTATATAGATGCATTAATTAAATAAGAGATATTGTGATATCCCAACATATCCATGTTCCAACATGGAACAAACTTCAACTTCACCTACAACTAGCAACGCTATAAGAGGGGCTGAGCAAAAGCGATAACATAGCCAAACAACGGTTTGCTAGGAAGGTGGGTTAGAGGCTTGACATGGAAATATGGGAGGCATGATATAACAAGTGGTAGGTAGCGCGACATAGCGTTAGAGCGAACAACTAGAAAGCAAAGATAGAAGTGATTTCGAGGGTATGGCCATCTTTCCTGAGATCCCGCAAGGAAGAAGAACGAGTCCATGAAGAAGACAAACAGACGTAGTGAAACGAATCCTCGCAACTCCGGAACGAAACCGAAGCTAACGAGAGAAGCAACCCGGAAAGAAGCAATCAACATAGTAAACAACCATCACATAACCATGGCATGATGCACAACCAAGAATGATGCATGTCCGGTTTAAAGAGGCATGGCATGGCAAAGTGCAACAAACAAAACTACAAATTAAGTGGAGCTCAATATGCAACGAGTTGCATATTGACGAAACACCACATAACTTATTTAGTTCTCTCTCGGTTACGTACCCAACAACATTAAATGTTGTTAAACATGGCAAGAGGGTGAAGTATAAATAAACTAACTATTTAGGCAAGTTCAAATGAGGCCGGAAACGCCAAAAAACAATTCTGCTATATCCTCATGTGCATTAGCAATTTAATGCAACAACAATTTTAAACATTTTAAATGTTATTATCATGATGCGGATGACATGTTCAAGTTTATGCAATTTTATGAAAATGTTGACATGAGTATATTATGAAGCATTTGTCATCGTGGAGGAAACGAAAGGGGTGCCACGGCAACGAATCCGAAAATGATGCCACGGCAACATATCGGTTCCGGTAGCTCATGGAGATACCGGTGCAAAAGGAAAAGTGACGGGAGCGTGTCATGCAAGGATGGTGGGGTGCTCCTGGATACCAGGTTCCCACATGTCGGTGACAAGGCAAAAGAGGGGCAACATGCACCGACAGTTCGGACTCGAGGCAAACAAGGGTGTATCTCATACAACATGCATTCATTCGTTCATGGGCGTCGTCTTGGGGTTATACCTTCAAAACGTGCAAACGGGACGGTTCAGATGCGATGGAAGTAAACGTTCTCGCGATGTAGTGGAAGTAGTCGTTCACGGGAGTCATGACAGTAGTGGTACACGTTCGTTTTTAAGGAGGTACTTGACGCATCCGAGGTTTTCGGAGGCGACGGTAGTGGAACTTGGTGAATCCGAGTTCTTCGGAGGTCGTCATCGAACTTGGTCAAAAAACACGGCGTGGGCAGACGTTCACTTGACGGTCTTTGGCAACGGTCGTCGTACACGGTTCGTAGACGTTTGGTTCTTTAGGTACTCGACGCATCCCGGATGAGTAGTCGTACACGCACGTAGATGAACTTGGCGGGTCCTCAACGTCCTGGTACTTGGTGTAATTTCCTGTTCTGAGGTCGACCTTGGCGTCAACCGCAACAGCAAGTGGAGGTACACAAAACAACAACAGGAGGCTGCAGAGGTGGTCGAACTCAGGCGGTTCACGACGCGGTCACGCAAGCAGCGCTCGCGTCCTGAAACTGACGAAGCGGGCGGCGACAACTTCGTGCGTTTGATCAAAGGAGAGACGAGACCCTGCGGCAGGAAGTGAGCGCGGACAGTCGAGGAGAGAGTAGCCGGGCGGAGCAGGCCCAATCTAGTGGCAGGGACAGCATGGATGGGAAGGACACACACGGTAGCTCCGGTCGCCGGCGGCCAAGGCAACAGAGAAGGTCGGCGGGCGGAGCTCGAGGTAGTGGCAACATTTTCCATGGCATGCTCTACGACGGCAGAAAAGCAGCGGCACTAAGCAGAGGCAGGGCCGAGGACAGACGGTGCACAGGACGAGGAACGAGGAAACAGAGGGGAGGCGTTGCGCGGAGGAGAGTCGACGAGGCGGCGCTCGCCGGAGTCAGGGCCGAAGGGGAAGGGTCGTGGGGATCCTCCCCTGGCGACGGAGCTGACGAGGCACTGGCGCTAGGTAGGCGAGGAGGCGGGAAGGAGGTCCTGGACCAGCTGCGGGAGGCGAGGCGCTTGAGGGTGCAGCATGGCTGTCGTGGGAGGATGGAGCAGAGGCGGAGGAAGGGCTCCGACAAAGGGGACGTCGAGGGCGAGCCAAGTCGAGGGCGGCGATGCCATGGTCGTGCGGGAAGGCGAGATCACGGGGCCGCGGGGTGGTTGGCTTGAGGGGTTTCACTCGTCTCCTTTCCTGCGGGTGGCGACATGAGCGATGGAGAGGGAGAGATCGAGAGGAGGGAGTGGCGGTGCAAGGAGATCGAGAGGGAGAGGACGAGGGGATCATGGGATGAGGGGTGGATCGGACAAGGGAGCGGCTAGGGTTAGAGCTGGTGGGGGTCGGCTGGGCCTATGGGCCAACGCGGGAGGCCCGGTTGGGTGAAGGTCCAAGAGGCCGGCAGAGATGGGTTGGGCCTAGAGAGGCCTGCTGGCTATGCTCTCTCTCCCTCACTCCTCTTTTGAAAAAAAACAAAGAACTAGAAGAAAGGA
The DNA here is from genome assembly GCF_003073215.2 of Triticum urartu. Taxonomy (NCBI): domain Eukaryota; kingdom Viridiplantae; phylum Streptophyta; class Magnoliopsida; order Poales; family Poaceae; genus Triticum; species Triticum urartu. The sequence continues at coordinate 377,900,101 of NC_053028.1, forward strand.
AAAGGAGAGAAGAGAAAGTTGGAAGAAGAATTTGGACATGCGTTTAATTTTTCTTGGACTCACAAAAAATGCTTGGTCCGAGAAAATTAGAAGTGGCAAGATCGAAAGATATGAATTCAAACTCATTTGAATTTAATTCAAATGGGTTTGAACTAGGACTTGGTTTTTGAAGTGTCCAAAAATGTTGAAATTTTGGAGGAACCTCGGCAAATGGGAAGGTAAAAGTGGGCAAGATTTTGAAGTCAAACTTGAAGTAGAAAAGACATGGGGAAAATTTGCAAGTGTGTTAGAATATTTATTATAGCTCCCTAATATATTGGGAGGCTATTGTTTGACACGAGAAAAATCTTGTATGCACTCTGGAGGAAGGGAAGAGAAGGAATATGGATTTCTCTCATGCGTGATACGTCTCCAACGTATCTATAATTTTTGATTGCTTCATGCTATATTATCTACTTTTTTGGACATTATTGGGCTTTATTATCCACTTTTATATTATTTTTGGGACTAACCTATTAACCGGAGGCCTAGCCCAAATTGCTGTTTTTGCCTGTTTTAGGGTTTCAAAGAAAAGGAATATCAAACAGAGTCCAA
>NC_053028.1:377901843-377994331 GCF_003073215.2 Triticum urartu
TGTTATTACGGGACAAGGCGCATTAAATGCGCTTCTTAGGTATCCCATTGCTTTATTAGGGACAGTAACAAGGCCCGTCCCATCCACCGCCATTCCGCCTCGCTCCGACGCGCGTCTGGGCCAACGAGGCATGCAGCGCCACGTAAGCTGGCAGGTTACTGAGATGGCGTGGTGGTAGGGTCTTCACGAAGATCTGCATGCCACCATGTAGGTGCTTGCTTAGTTGGCCTGGAGGCTGCGCGTCTCCACATAGGTTCCTGCTGATACGTCTCCAACGTATCTATAATTTTTGTTTGTTCCATGCTATTATATTATCAACATTGGATGTTTTATATGCATTTATATGCTATTTTATATGATTTTTGGGACTAAGCTATTAACCCAGAGCCCAGTGCCAGTTTATGTTTTTTCCTTGTTTTAGAATATCGCAGAAAAGGAAAATCAAACGGAGTCCAATTGACCTGAAACTTCACGGAACTTATTTTTGGATCAGAAGAAGCCCAGAAGACTTGGAGTGCATGTCAGGGGATCAACAAGGAGGCCACGAGGAAGGGGGTGCACCCTCCACCCTCGTGGCCCCCCTGTCGCACTTCTTCCTCCTATATATCTCCATATACCCTAAAACGATTGGGGAGCACAATAGATCGGGAGTTCCGCCGCCAGAACCCTCCGTAGCCACCGAAAACCAATCTAGACCCGTTCCGGCACCCTACCGGAGGGGGCAATCCCTCTCCGGTGGCCATCTTCATCATCCCGGTGCTCTCCATGATGAGGAGGGAGTAGTTCTCCCTCGGGGGCTGAGGGTATGTACCAGTAGCTATGTGTTTGATCTCTCTCTCTCTCTCTCTCGTGTTCTTGAGGTGATACGATCTTGTTGTATCGCGAGCTTTGCTATTATAGTTTGATCTTATGATTTTTTCTTCCCCCTCTACTCTCTTGTAATGGATTGAGTTTCCCCTTTGATGTTATCTTATCGGAATGAGTCTTTAAAGATTTGAGAACACTTGATGTATGTCTTGCCTTGCATATCTGTGATGACAATGGGATATCACGTGATTCACATGATGTATGTTTTGGTGATCAACTTGCGGGTTCCACCCATGAACCTAAGCATAGGGGTTGGCACACGTTTTCGTCGTGATTCTCCGGTAGAAACTTTGGGGCACTCTTTGAGGTTCTATGTGTTGGTTGAATAGATGAATCTTAGATTGTGTGATGCATATCATATAATCATACCCAGGGATACTTGAGGTGACATTGGAGTATCTAGGTGACATTAGGGTTTTGGTTGATTTGTGTCTTAAGGTGTTATTCTAGTACGAACTCTAGGGCTGTTTGTGACACTTATAGGAATAGCCCAACGGATTGATTGGAAAGAATAACTTTGAGGTGGTTTCATACCCTACCATAATCTCTTCATTTGTTCTCCGCTATTAGTGACTTTGGAGTGACTCTTTGTTGCATGTTGAGGGATAGTTATGTGATCCAATTATGTTATTATTGTTGAGAGAACTTGCACTAGTGAAAGTATGAACCCTAGGCCTTGTTTCCTATCATTGCAATGCCGTTTGTGCTCACTTTTATCATTAGTTACCTTGCTGTTTTTATATTTTCAGATTAAAAAACCATTATCTACTATCCATATACCACTTGTATCACCATCTCTTCGCCGAACTAGTGCACCTATACAATTTACCATTGTATTGGGTGTGTTGGGGACACAAGAGACTCTTTGTTATTTGGTTGCAGGGTTGCTTGAGAGAGACCATCTTCATCCTATGCCTCCTACGGATTGATAAACCTTAGGTCATCCACTTGAGGGAAATTTGCTACTGTCCTACAAACCTCTGCACTTGGAGGCCCAACAACGTCTACAAGAAGAAGGTTGTGTAGTAGACATCAAGCTCTTTTCTAGCGCCGTTGCCGGGGAGGTGAGTGCTTGAAGGTATATATTTAGATCTTGCAATCTAGTGTTTTAGTTTCTTGTTTTATCACTAGTTTAGTTTATAAAATAAAACTACAAAAAAAATTGGAATTGAGTTTGACTCCTACGCTTCATCTTTTTAATATCTTTCGTGAGTATGATGGAAAGGAAAATTGTGCCGAAGTGTTAGAAGAAGAATGCATTAAAATGTTTGGCACTAAATATTTGAATGATGAGCATGATTGCAACGTTGTTAGTATGAACTCCTTGAATATCCATGGTACTAATGATGATTGCACTAGTTATGATGAAAATGTCTCCTATAAACATGTCAATTTTTGTGGAGTGCATTGGGTTTGTAAGTACACACCAAATAGGGAAGATAGATATTGCAAGAGGCATAAGTACTTAGAAACTAAATTGTTGCAAGAAAGGCTAGATGATTGTGCTGAAGATTTAAATTTTCTTGGCCGTACTTGTATACTTTGCAATGAACAGGGTCATTTAGCTATCCGATGCAAATTGTTTCATGATCTAATCATGTCCAAAAATTTCGATGACTTGATTTCCCTTGCACATTATAATGTACTTAGTTTGCTTATGGGCTACGAAGAAATGAAACGTATAACTAGACATCTTCCAGAATTTGCCCGTTATAAACTTCTTGGTTTTGATCTAGAGGAAATTTATATGTATTGTGCGGTGAATTGTATCGAAAATCCTTATATTGCCAATCACATAAAGAAAAGAAAACAAATAGAAGATGAAGAGAATACTAATGAAAGGGAAGAGACTTCCCAATACCCTCCTATTATTTCTTATGATGAATCAGGTAACGAGGAGGAGCCTCCTATTCGACCAATCTCATTAATAAGGAGCTCCAAAAAGAGGATTGAACCCACACATGATGTGGTGAGGAAGAAGAAAAGAAAAAGGAAGAGAGGTAAAAAGATAACTCCCCCAAATAATGCTGCTCGGATTACTATTGTGCCTCATGAAAATATAATTGTGAAAGATAATGATACTTCTTATGATCTTGAAAATCTTTTTAGCACTTGCTTGGAAGAATATGATAATTGCTATACTATTGGTGCTATCCATACTATTAATGATGAGAGTGATTATGCTTATGATATGAAAAGGCCCAATCTTGGGGATGCTATGTTTGATGAAGATGATGTTTTTGAGAATATATTTGCTGCAATTAATGTTTGTCCCAAGCTTGGGGATGCTACGTTTAATGAAGATGATATTTTTAGTCTCCCAAGTTTTGATATGCAAATTTATGATGATGATAGCATGCCTCCTACCTATGATGATTATTGTGATGATACTTATGCTATAAAAAGTAGTGATTATATCTATAAAACTTGTCATGATTATGGTTACCCTTTTTCTGAACATTACTCTTTTAATGTGGAAACAATTTATAGTATTCGAGTTTCTTATGATACTCCCACTATTATTCATGAGAAGAATTTTTCTTGTGTGGAGAGTAATAAGATTCCTATGATTGTAGATCATGAAAATAATTCTTTATGTGATAGTTATATTGTTGAATTCATTCATGATGCTACTGAAAATTATTATGAGGGAGGAACATATGCTTGTATGAACTGCAATAATATCAAGTTTCCTCTTTATGTGTTGAAAATCTTGAAGTTATGCTTGTTTTGCCTTCCTATGCTAGTTGATTATTTCTCCCATAAGTTGTTTTTTCAAAAAATACCTATGCGTAGGAAGTGGGTTAGACTTAAATGTGTTAGTCATATTCTTCATCATGCTCTCTTTATGTTACAATTCTTATCTTTTATATGAGCATCATTGAAATCATCATGCCGAGCTAGGGGCGTTAAACGATAGCGCTTGTTGGGAGGCAACCCAATTTCATTTTTGTTCCCTGCTTTTTGCTCCTGTTTAGTAATAAATAATTTATCTAGCCTCTGTTATGATTGAGTTTTTATGTTTTAATTAGTGTTTGTGCCAAGTAGAACCGTTGGGAAGACTTGGGGAAATTCTTGTTGATCTTGCTGTAAAAAACAGAAACTTTAGCGCTCACGAGAATTGCTGCCATTTTTATTTGGAAAGTGATATTTAGTTAATTCTTGTTGCAGACGATTAATAGATAAATTCCTCATGTCCAGCAATTTATTTGAGAATTTTATGAGTTCCAGAAGTATACGTTTGATCCCGATTACTACAGACTGTTCTGTTTTTGACAGATTCTGTTTTTCGTGTGTTGTTTTCTTATTTTAATGAATCTATGGCTAGTAAAATAGTTTATAAAACCATAGAGAAGTTGTAATAAAGTAGATATTACACCAATATAAATAAAGAATGAGTTCATTAAAGTACCCTAAGTGGTGATTTGTTTTCTTTCGCTAACAGAGTTTATGAGTTTTCTGTTATGTTTTGTGTTGTGAAGTTGTCAAGTTTTGGGTAAAGATTCGATGGACTATGGAATAAGGAGTGGCAATAGCCTAAGCTTGGGGATTCCCAAGGCACCCCAAGGTAATATTCAAGGACAACCTAGAGCCTAAGCTTGGGGATGCCCCGGAAGGCATCCCCTCTTTCGTCTTCGTTCATCGGTAACTTAACTTGGAGCTATATTTTTATTTACCACATGATATGTGTTTTGCTTGGGGCGTCACTTTATTTTATTTAGTTTTGCTTGCTGTTTGAATAAAATACCAAGATCTGAAATTATTGAATGTTAGAGATTCTTCATATAGTTGCATAATCATTCGACTACTCATTGATCTTCACTTATATCTTTCGGAGTAGTTTGTCATTTGCTCTAGTGCTTCACTTATATCTTTTTAGAGCACGGTGGTGGTTTTATTTTGTAGAAATAGATGTTCTCTCATGCTTCACTTATATTATTTTGAGAGTCTTTATAACAGCATGGTAATTTGCTTTGGTTATGAATTTAGTCCTAATATGATGGGCATCCAAGAGGGATGTAATAAAAACTTTCATATAAAGTGTATTGAATACTATGAGAAGTTTGATACTTGATAATTATTTTGAGATATGGAGATGGTGATATTAGAGTCATGCTAGTGAGTAGTTGTGAATTTGAGAGATACTTGTGTTAAAGTTTGTGATTCCCGTAGCATGCACGTATGGTGAACCGTTATGTGACGAAGTCGGAGCATGATTTGTTTATTGATTGTCCTCCTTATGAGTAGCGGTCGGGGACGAGCGATGGTCTTTTCCTACCAATCTATCCCCCTAGGAGCATGCGCGTAGTACTTTGTTTCGATAACTAATAGATTTTTGCAATAAGTATGTGAGTTCTTTATGACTAATGTTGAGTCCATGGATTATACGCACTCTCACCCTTCCACCATTGCTAGCCTCTCTAGTACCGTGCAACTTTCGCCGGTACCATAAACCCACCATATACCTTCCTCAAAACAGCCACCATACCTACCTATTATGGCATTTCCATAGCCATTCTGAGATATATTGACATGCAACTTTCCACTGTTCCGTTTATTATGACATGCTCCATCATTGTCATATTGCTTTGCATGATCATGTAGTTGACATCGTATTTGTGGCAAAGCCACCATTCATAATTCTTCCATACATGTCACTCATGAATCATTGCACATCCCGGTTCACCGCCGGAGGCATTCATATAGAGCCATATCTTGTTCTAAGTATCGAGTTGTAAGTAAATAAAAGTGTGATGATCATCATTATTAGAGCATTGTCCCAGTGAGGAAAGGATGATGGAGACTATGATTCCCCCATAAGTCGGGATGAGACTCTGGATGAAAATAAAAAAAGAGAAAAAAAGAGGCCATAAAAAAGAGAAAAGGCCCAAATAAAAAAATAAAAAAAATAAAAAAAAATGAGAGAAAAAGAGAGAAGGGGCAATGCTACTATCCTTTTACCACACTTGTGCTTCAAAGTAGCACCATGATCTTCATGATAGAGAGTCTCCTATGTTGTCACTTTTATATACTAGTGGGAATCTTTCATTATAGAACTCGGCTTGTATATTCCAATGATGGGCTTCCTCAAAATGCCCTAGGTCTTCGTGAGCAAGCGAGTTGGATGCACACCCACTTAGTTTCTTTTTGAGCTTTCATATACTTATAGCTCTAGTGCATCCATTGCATGGCAATCCCTACTCACTCACATTGATATCTATTGATGGGCATCTCCATAGCTCATTGATACGCCTAGTTGATGTGAGACTATCTTCTCCCTTTTTGTCTTCCCCACAACCACCATTCTATTCCACCTATAGTGCTATGTCCATGGCTCACGCTCATGTATTGCGCGAAGATTGAAAAAGTTTGAGAACATCAAAAGTATGAAACAATTGCTTGGCTTGTCATCGGGGTTGTGCATGATTTAAATATTTTGTGTGGTGAAGATGGAGCATAGCCAGACTATATGATTTTGTAGGGATAGCCTTCTTTGGCCATGTTATTTTGAGAAGACATGATTTCTTAGTTAGTATGCTTGAAGTATTATTATTTCTATGTCAATATTAAACTTTTGTCTTGAATCTTATGGATCTGAATATTCTTGCTACAATGAAGAGAATTACATGGATAAATATGTTAGGTAGCATACCACATAAAAAATTCTGTTTTCATCATTTACCTACTCAAGGACGAGTAGGAATTAAGCTTGGGGATGCTGATACGTCTCCAACCTATCTATAATTTTTTTTGTTCCATGCTATTATATTATCAACCTTGGATGTTTTATATGCTATTGTATATGGATTTTGGGACTAACCTATTAACCCAGAGCCCAGTGCCAGTTTCTGTTTTTTCCTTGTTTTAGAATATCGCAGAAAAGGAAAATCAAACGGAGTCCAATTGACCTGAAACTTCACGGAACTTATTTTTGGATCTGAATAAGCTCGGAAGACTTGGAGTGCACGTCAAGGGATCAACGAGGAGGCCACGAGGCAGGGGGGCGCGCCCACCCCCCTGGGCACGCCCTCCACCCGTGTGGGCCCCTCGTGGCCCACCTGATGCACTTCTTCCTCCTATATATCTCCATATACCCTAAAACGATCGGGGAGCACAATAGATCGGGAGTTCCGCTGTCAGAAGCCTCCGTAGCCACCGAAAGCCAATCTACACCCGTTCTGGCACCCTGCCGGAGGGGGCAATCCCTCTCCGGTGGCCATCTTCATGATCCCGGTGCTCTCCATGACGAGGGAGTAGTTCTCCCTCGGGGCTGAGGGTATGTAGCAGTAGCTATGTGTTTGATCTCTCTCTCTCTCATGTTCTTGAGGTGATACGATCTTGATGTATCGCGAGCTTTGCTATTATAGTTGGATCTTATGATTTTTTCTTCCCCCTCTACTCTCTTGTAATGGATTGAGTTTCCCCTTTGATGTTATCTTATCGGAATGAGTCTTTAAAGATTTGAGAACACTTGATGTATGTCTTGCCTTGCGTATCTGTGATGACAATGGGATATCACGTGATTCACTTGATGTATGTTTTGGTGATCAACTTGCGGGTTCTGCCCATGAACCTATGCATAGGGGTTGGCACACGTTTTCGTCGTGATTCTCCGGTAGAAACTTTGGGGCACTCTTTGAGGTTCTATGTGTTGGTTGACTAGATGAATCTTAGATTGTGTGATGCATATCGTATAATCATACCCACGGATACTTGAGGTGACATTGGAGTATCTAGGTGACATTAGGGTTTTGGTTGATTTGTGCCTTAAGGTGTTATTCTAGTACGAACTCTAGGGCTGTTTGTGACACTTATAGGAATAGCCCAACGGATTGATTGGAAAGAATAACTTTGAGGTGGTTTCATACCCTACCATAATCTCTTCGTTTGTTCTCCGCTATAAGTGACTTTGGAGTGACCCTTTGTTGCATTTTGAGGGATAGTTATGTGATCCAATTATGTTATTATTGTTGAGAGAACTTGCACTAGTGAAAGTATGAACCCTAGGCCTTGTTTCCTATCATTGCAATACCGTTTGTGCTCACTTTTATCATTAGTTACCTTACTATTTTTATATTTTTAGATTACAAAAACCATTATCTACTATCCATATACCACTTATATCACCATCTCTTCGCCGAACTAGTGCACCTATACAATGTACCATTGTATTGGGTGTGTTGGGGACACAAGAGACTCTTTGTTATTTGGTTGCAGGGTTGCTTGAGAGAGACCATCTTCATCCTACGCCTCCTATGGATTGATAAACCTTAGGTCATCCACTTGAGGGAAATTTGCTACTGTCCTACAAACCTCTGCACTTGGAGGCCCAACAACGTCTACAAGAAGAAGGTTGTGTAGTAGACATCACCTGCCCAGCTGGTTGGGCGGGCAGCTGCATGGGAACAGCGGTGGGGCCTTGGCAGACGTGGCCCTGGCTGTGGCCCCGCAGGCGTCCTCGGCAAGGGTCTTGTCGGGGCTCTGGCAAGGGTCTTGCCGTGGCACCGCGGTCTTCCCCTGCAAGGATCTTTCCGGGGGTCTCGTGGATTTCCTCGACAAGGATCTTGCCGAGGATCGTCGTCTTCTGGTCCTCATCCGATCTTGTGTGTCTATGATCTTCTCGAAGATCTGCATGCCCCCACGGAGGTGCCTCCTGAGCCTTGGTTCCAATGTGGTTGAGTGTGTTGGAACCCTTGGGCTCAAGGGTGGCGTGCTCTGTTGGCATTGGGCAAGTTGCCGAGGCAAGGCTCTTGCCGGGGCTGCAGAGGCCACCCCGGCAAGGATCTTGCCGGGGGAGTCCACCTCGCTCACTTTCTCTTTGTGTCTTCGGGCCTTGGCATTGTTCTGGTTGCCTTGTGCTTCTGTTCCCTCTGCCCCGCTAGGTATGGCCGTAGGCGCGGCTCTAACTGTCCGCGCACAAGTAAAGGGGTACAAAAGAGAGCCCCTACTTTTGTGCACCGACAGGAGCCCCCGGGCCTGGGCCATGCATAAGAGCGATGCATTGTTGGGCTTGGCCCAAAACGGTGCGCGGACATGCGAGGTCGAGTTTTACTGGTGTAACTTCCTCGCCTGTTGCACTTCCCCACGACCCGCGTTGAACGCGCGGCGTGGGGGTCGTGCGTGACGTGGGGGTCATGCATGGGGGCAGTTGCTGCCCTCATGCGTCACATCGCAATGAATGGTAAAGAGGCGGCCCGCGCCTTCCCCATAAGAAAAGGGAAACTGCGGGCGCGCTACTCATTTACCCTTTGCATCACTCCAGTTTCGGAACCGTGTCCCCTTTCTTCTTCCTCAAGCGGAAAAAATCTGAAACCCTCGCCTCCATTCGCCACCACCGCGCCCCCATTGCCCCCAATATCTCACTGCTCCAGACCCTTCACTTCTTTCCTGGCCGCCATGGCACCCAAAACCAGTAAGGGCAAGGGAGTGGCCAAGGATGCCGAGGAGAATGAGACGCCGAAGAGCGAGTCAGTGGCGCTTCGGACGCAGCTTGATGTCTTCCCCTCGACGGTAGATGTGATCCACCTCAGGGACAACTTCAAGCCTCTGTGGGGGCTGAAGACGACGGGGTATCCGGCTACGTGCATCATCCTGGCCGATTTTGCCAAGGCCGACCCAAATCGGTATCCTTTCTTCGTTAACTACTTCTCCTGTGGGCTTTGCCCCCCTTTCTCTGACTTTTTCAACGATATCATGCATAGCTTTGGCTTCCATCTTCTTGATTTCACGCTGAATGTCGTGGCGTGTATGGCCCTCTTCGCCCACCTCTGCGAGGGCTTTGCCAGAATGCTTCCCAGCACGGCCCTTTTTCTCCACTATTTCTTTCCTCGTATCCAGGTGGGGGGGGTGCCATCTCCGGGTGCGTCCCCTAGATCCCACGGACCCAGGAGAAAGGCACATATCCAGAGGGTGCCTAGAAGGAGAGGTGGGAGGAGTGGCGGGGCCGGTGGCTATGGATCGAGGAGGAGGATCCGCAAGAGTTCTGCCAAGTTCGCCAAAGCCCGCCAGTCCGCCGCAAGGACTGGAGCGACGCCGACGCCGATAACAAGAAGCTCGGGATCACTACCACTAGGATCCATTGCCTCACCATGGCCGGGCTCACCCTTGAGATGATTGGGGCCGACTTCATCCGCCGCCGCATCGCCCCACTGCATAACAAGGGGAGCCCGGCCTGGCTCTTCAGGAACACGGCCGATGTCCTGAGGCTTCGCCCCGGCATGAAGCACAACTTCACGGTGATGGGGCACGCTCATCTTTGTCAGCGGCTTTTCCAGGTCGACGTGGGTGGCGACGGTAGGGCTGAGAGAGCCGGCAAGGCCGCGAAGGCCGGCAAGGTCGTCATGGGGCCTCTGTTCGGGTTGCCGACGGGAGTGGTCCCACTGAGCAACAACTTTCGCCAAGCCGACATCATCGTCATGATGCCGGACTTCAACGCGCACGACCTTGACCCAAGGTGGGCCGAGCCGAAGGAGGTGCGGGTGCAGGAGTTCTTTGACAACCTGTCGGAAAGGTATGTCCGCGAGGAGGCAATGCTTATCAAGGACACCGCCAAGGAGGAGCTAGATTATATCGCTGCCAGGGTAGCGGAGACAGCGCTTGCCAGGGAGGCTGGCAGCATCGGCCACGTGGAGAATGGGGCCGAGGTGGCCACGGAGGAGGAGGAGCTTGCCGGATGGGCAGAGCCTGCCAGGGAGGCCAGCAGCACCGGCAACGAGGCCGCTCTCATCGAAGACATGGTCGAGGAGTCAACCGAGGGAGAGGCCGGGGCTGACGACCCTCCGGCAACGGGGAGAAGGCGTGTCCTATGGCGGGCCAGCTCTAGTGAGCCGGTCCGGCCCGACAGGACAGTGCAGCGGCAAGAGGCCCAGGAGGAGTCCGTGCGCCTAACGAGGGCTGCGGGAGCAAGGAAGGTGGTGAGGATCGCAGTAGCGAAGAAGAAAGCGACCGCCTCTTCTTCATCCAAGCGTCACCAGACTCCATCCCATTCCCCTCCTCCTGCAGACGTCGACACAAAAGTCGTCTTTGATCTTGGGTCTCTCAGCCCAAGGAGGAAGAGGAAGGCATCGGAAGAGGAGGTGGAGAATGAGTAAGCATCCTTCCTTTCATCATCTTCGTTCCTTCAGACTGCGCCAGTTTCCTTGACTTTTTTACTCTTGCGGGGACATGGAGACGCTGGCCCAGAGGGTGGCGAAGTGGGCCAGGGCCTCGACGGGCGGCCAGCCCCCGGCGGGTACCTCTAGTATGCCGCTGGTGGTGGAGAGTAGCCCGGATAGCAACCCTCGGCACAGCCCCCAGCATGAGCTCTCCACTCGTTCCCTATCAACGTGTGTTGGGGTACGATCCCTTGGCGCTGACCTTGCCGTGGTTGCAGGAGGAGGACGACAGCAGGAGGAGCCACTGAGGGCCATCCCCAACACGCCGCCCCCATCGACTACGCCGCCCCGAGGGGCGTCCCTGGCAAGGGTGCCAAGCACCGAGCCCATGCACACAAAGGAGGAGGAGGAGGAGGCGAACTCGGGCACCGATGGCTCCGTCCCGGCACCAAATATCGGCGAGGAGGGGGCCACTTCTTCCCAGCCCGGCGCGGGTAAGTTAATTTCCCTCTGTCCCTGTTCTTGCTTTCTCTTTTCAAACCTTGGTCTTGGCTTTTCCTCATTCCCCTCCTCGGTATCCAGACCCTTCCCCGGTGGACCGGGAGGACATCGATACCGTCATTGAGGAGATCGCCAGGGACGCCGAGGCCGGGGCCGCCAAGATCGCCGCCGAGGAGGCCGCCAAGGGTGCTGCCGAGGATGCCGGCAAGGGGCTTGCCGGGGAGGCCGGCAAGGGGCCCACCGAGGAGGCCGGCAAGGCCGCTGCCGAGGAGGGGGTGGTTGACGATCAACCTTCCTCCTCTGCTGCCTCTTGCTCGGGCAAGTACCTAAGGGTGAGCGACGACCTGTTCGTCCACCTACCAGGGACGGCGAGCACCAGGGCGCCCACCGACGGGGAGGTGTTTCATGATGAGGTGCTCGCTGCCACCGGGCTTGAGGTTGTCAACGAGTCGAGCGCAGGTGGTGGCGGTTCACAGGAAGAGCGGCTCCTTCAGTCCATGAGCGCCAACTTCCATAAGCTCCAGGCGCTTCACCGCGCCCGCCTGGACAAGGCCAAGTCCAGGATGGCGGCGGTGGACAAGGCGGAGGCTTGGTTCTGCCAGGCCTGTGAGGAACTAAACTCCGCCCAAGATCTATTGGCCGAGTGCAAGCAGGAGCTTGTCCTGAAGCAGGCTGATGTTGAGAAGGCCTAGGAGACGGCGAAAGCACAGGCCGCCAAGGACGAGGCCGCTCGGCTCCAGCATCTGGCCGTGCTAAACTCCCAGGAGGAGGACCTTGCCGCTCGCGAGGAGAATCTCGCCGCGACACTCCGCGGAAAGGATGAGGAAGTCGAGTAGCTTGTCGTGCAGCGGACCCGGGAGCTGGAGCTGAGGCACGAGGAGGCACTCAATGCTCAGGCCCAGGTCCAGGCCGGCAAGGTGAACGAGCTGGAGGTGGAGCAGGACGGGCTGAAGAAGCAGGTCCTGGAGGTGACAGAGGAGATGGACGCGACCAAAGGTGCCTTGGCTGACGCGTGGGCCACAGTCCTCGGCAAGGTCTAGCTGCTCTCCGAGGCCAATGACTCCATCAGGGATCTGAAGCTGAAGCTGGAGGGCCTCGAGGGGATGCTTTTGGAGGTCAGGGCCCGGGAGGAGACCCTGACCAAATATATGGAGGCCGAGAGGCAGCTGCGGAGGAATGATGCTGCCAACCACGTGGATTTTGTGAAGGGTGAAAACCTCTGGATCAGCCGCCTCGCCGAGATCGCTGGCAGGATCACCACACAGCTGGCTACCATGGGGATGCCGAACATGAGGTAAATCCCAGAGCCGAACGTGAGTCCAAACGCCAGACTGACCCTATTCTTTCAGGGCGTTCTTGGAGCTCTAGAGCAGTTCTGCTCCAACAGAGCAACCACCCTGGCCAATGAGGCCCGGAGGCTTTGCCGGGGTGACTTGACCAAGGTCCTCACCAAGGTGGCATACTGGAACCCCAACCTCGACTTTGACGCCATGCTGGAGAGCTTGCCGGAGGGTGTGGACCTTGCGGCGCCCGAAGAGCGTATCGAGCCCATCATCAGCCGCGTCGACGGAGTTCAGAGGATAGAGGGCCAGCGCCGGGACTAGGCACCCCGTTTCTCACCGCTGCTACAGGTTCATGACCAAGACAATTTTTATCTTTAGTTAGAACCGCAACAACAATTGATGTAATATTACTCCGCAGTACCCTGAAACGATGCATGTTATTTCCCTGTTCGATCGTTCTTTGTATGTACACCCTACGCTTAACTGGATAGGCTTGCTGGAGCGCGAACCTAGGCTGTGGCGTTTCGAGGACGGATCCTCGCAACCGGCCAGGTGTGCTTGCGGCCAAGTAAACCACCTTCACGTTCTCAGCACGGCCACTTGAACTGTTGAGAGGATTCGAAACAGAACAAGGGCGCTGCCAATAGCGGGAAGGCCACCTTTCCGTTCTCGAGGCGGCCGCTTGAACTGTTGAGCGGACTCGAAACAGAACAAGGGTGTTGCCAATTGCGGAAGGCCCCCATCGCATGCAGGTTTTTCATACCAAGAGCAGGATCTCCGAGGAAAACAACCTTATATATAAAAGAATTACTCAAAGTTTAGAATGACTTAGCTTTTCTGTCGCCGCGCGAGCATTTACTGCATCCGCAAATGATGCCGCTCGTTTGGTCGTCTTCTTCCTTGGGGCGACGACCAGGACGAAGCTACCGCGCCAACTAGACCGTATTTCCACGACTGCGCACCCCTACCTGGCGCGCCAGAGATGTCGGTGGGAACGACACCTATGGGATCACTGGGACCCCTTCTACAGTTGGCGGGCACGGAGTTGTGCAAAGAGCGGGTCTAGTAGCTAGCACACGGACCGTTTACCCAGGTTCGGGCCGCAAGGATGCGTAATACCCTAGTCCTGCTTTGGTGTATATTTGAGTGTTCTTGAGGTTCCGAACTATCTGCGGTGCGTGCGTAGTCCAAAAGGTCTGAATCCTTCTCCGGTATGCCTCGGGCCTCCTTTTATAGTCAAAAAGGGGCCGCCAAAGTGGCACACAGGAGGTGGAAAGGTAAACAGTGTACAATCTTATCGCCTATCATTACGGGACAAGGTGCATTAAATGTGCTTCTTAGGTGTCCCATTGCTTTATTGGGGATGGTAACGAGGCCCATCCCATCCGCCACCTTTCCGCCTTGCTCCGACGCGCGTCCAGGCCAACGAGGCATGCAGCGCCACGTAAGCTGGCAGGCTGCTGAGATGGCGTGGTGGTAGGGTATTCACGAAGATCTGCATGCCACCACGTAGGTGCTTGCTGGGTTGGCCTGGAGGCCGCGCGTCGCCACGCAGGTGCCTGCCCAGCTGGTTGGGCTGGCAACTGCATGGGAACGGCAGTGGGGCCTTGGCAGACGTGGGCCTGGCTGTGGCCCAGCAGGCATCCTCGGCAAGGGTCTTGCCGGGGCCCCGGCAAGGGTCTTGCGGTGGCACCGCGGTCTTCCCCGGCAAGGATTTTGCCGGGCGTCTTGTGGATTTCCTCGGCAAGGATCTTGCCGAGGATCATCGTCTTATGGTCCTCATCCGATCATGTGTGCCTATGATCTTCTCGAAGATCTGCATGCCACCACGGAGGTGCCTCCCGAGCCTTGGTTCCAATGTGGTTGATGGTGTTGGAACCCTTGGGCTCACGGGTGGCGCCCTCTGTTGGCATTGGGCAAGTTTCCCTGGCAAGGCTCTTGCCAGGGCTGCGGAGGCTGCCCCATCAACGGTGTTGCCGGGGGAGTCCACCTCGCTCACTTTCTCTTTGTGTCTTCGGGCTTTGGCATTGTTCTGGCTGCCTTGTGCTTCTGTTCCCTCTGCCCTGCTAGGTATGGCCGTAGGCGCGGCTCTAACTGTCCGCGCACAAGTAAAGGGGTACAAATGAGAGCCCCTACATTTGTGCACAGACAGTGGCACCTGATGGAGGTGCTGGTGTAGTGGAAGTAGAGGATGCACGTGGTGTCCATGATGTAGATAGACCTACAGAAAAGTTAGTTTGCGCCAATGACTGTCGATCCTGCACTTCACGTTCATCTTTACAAGCAAGATGGAACAAACGAGTGATATTATTATACTCCTTATACTCTAGAATGGTCTGAATCTCTCTAGTTAATCCACCCATAAAATGTGCAAGCATAGCTTCATTCTCCTCAACAATACCACATCTAATCATGCCAGTTTGTAATTCCTGATAATATTCTTCTACATAATTTTTTTCCTTCTCTTAAACGCTGCAATTTTTGAAGTAATTCACGTTGATAATATGGTGGAACCCAACGAGTACACATAGCAGTTTCCAAAGCAGCCCAAGAAGCTAGAATAGGATATAATCTACAATGTTCAGACCACCAAACACATGCAAAGCTAGTGAAAGCACAAACAGCAGGAGGAACACATCTCTCCTCAGGATATTGTAAACATGTAAATCGTTGTTCAGTTTCTAACTCCCAAGTAAGATATATATCAGGAACATATCTACCCTCAAATGGTGGAATATTCAATTTCAGTTTAGGGAGATGGTCATGATCTCGTACCTGAGGGGGAGCCTACCATTGCCATTATTTGCATGTGGACGACCGGGTGGTTGTGGTGTTCGTGGTTGCACGTAGTTCTAATTTTGATCAACCTCATCCTCGTAATCTCCTGCATAATCATCCTCCTCATCATCAGCAGCAGGAGCCACAGAAGTATCCATAGCAGCACCAATAGTTTGGCCATGCGCAAGAGGGACATGACTCGCTCGGCGGAGGGCTGTTTCGCGACGTGGAGGTAGTCGTCGTCGTCGTTGTTGTTGTTGTTGTTGTTGTTGTTGTTGTTGTTGTTGTTGTTGTTGTTGTTGTTGTTGTTGTTGTAGAGGTGCGTGAGCAATTCATTAAACTTGTTATCGAGGTTTGTTTCGAACGTCTTCTCCATGCCATCTATCTTCTCCATGGCCTCTTCAAATCTGTTTAGCACATCTTGCACCTGTCCACTCATCATTTGCTGAAATTTGTCATGCAACTCCTTATTCGTCATGTTCTCCCAGTCAGTCTCATCGACTTGTGATCCTGCCATGGTTAGCAGCAATAGAAACACACAAGAAGATGATCCTACAGACTACTAGAAAATGGTGGTGGTGGGTGTCACAGATCCGTCCAGCAAATCTCAAATTCTTGCTAGTTCTTACCCAGCAGCAGGCGGTCATTGGCAACCGATGTAGTCAAAACTCTCAAAGCTTGGATAGTGTGATTACCAGGGAGAGTCAAACGCACGACGTAGATTTATGTGGAGCTAGGAAGGCTTAGAATATGGTAGCAAAAATATTAGCAATAATCAATTCAGAGATGCAAAGTTGAATAAATGCTCAACGACGGTACTATGCTGGTCCTAGGCTAGACCGTGCAAGAGACGCGAACCTAGAACACTAACAAAATCACGGTGCTACACGTAAACAAGGGGAAAGCACACTCTGGAATTTTATTTTTTTTGCTCTGTTTTTTTGCGCTCCTCTTTTTATTTGCGAAAAATCACTATAATAGCGAGTGTCTCAAAACTCTTCCCAGGTCAAACTAACAGGATGGGCACGGAATTTTTTTTGACTTTTTTTCCCGAAAATCAGGGCAGCGACGATGAAAAAGTGCGACACAAAATCAATATAATGTCACATGGCTCAAAAGACTCAGAAAAGCCTAGAAATAGGATAGGGAAAAAATATGTTTGCCTGCGAAAATTTTGGCGTAAAAACTACCCGGGGGTGTCCAGAATTTTTTTCCTGAAACCTACTCAGGCAAGGAAACAAGGATCGGAAATTAGACGGATCTCGAAAACAAACCTAATTTGAAAGGACTCAGATTGGTGGTGGATATATGGTGGTAGGATATGGCAGCGGTGGTGGTATATGGATACAGATTGGTGGTGGTATATGGATACAGATTGGTGGTGGTATATGGATACGGATTGGTGATGGTATATGGAGAGGGATCGGTGGCGTATAAGTAGTGGTGGTAGATGACAGGGGTGATGATGATGGTGCGGCGGTGGCGTGACAACTTACGACCAGAACTCGAAACTCTAAAAGACTAGACTCGAAGACTAGCAACTAGACACGACGATGCAACCACAAATTCAACAAAGCAAAATACTGAAAAGACCATGCAAAGGCTCAGACTAGTTCGGATATGATGAACTAACCCTAATTTTTTTTGGCTTTTTCATGGACTGTAGGTATGAGGAAAAGACTCGATCTAAACTACGAAAAATTGTAAAATCTCACCGAGCAACCTGGAAGTCTGATACCACTTGATAGAGGCAAAGGTGTCCTGTCTTTCGATGAGATGGTGGCTATCATTTTGTAGGAAGTCAACTTTGACGATCCGACTACGAACATGCGAGGATATCGCACCTTAGCAATCGCTAAACCAACTCCGAGAGGTTATTGACCACGCCGGAGCACAAGCAAGAAACTGAGATTGCAATCTGGATATTGCGTATATAAGAGGAAAGCTTTATTGATCAAGGTGGGGTTCTGTGACGCCTTTGTCTGGTCGTTGAACACAAACGAAGTACGCAAAGTTGCAGCTATGACAAACTTTAATCTAAACAAAACCCAAAGTCTAAACGCCGCCCTAAGGGTTGTATATATGGAGGAAGAGGGGGGAATTGCATGGCCCTTGGAGGAGGGGTGCGAAACCAACCCTAACTCTTGTTTCCCCACACATACGAACTCTAAAAACATCCTGTACTTAAGTATTTCGAAAATACATGGGCCTGACCCAATAATAAAGTGGCATCTTGTATATTTCATCCAAGGTTTCATGCACTCCTTATGGTGGCTTCAAAGTCCTGAAATAATCACTTGTAACTCCGTTCTTGATCCCCTTGCGCATGCCATCATCTCCATGATTGGTCTTGCTCTAGTGTTCATCCCTCTTATTCATGCCAGGCCCTTCATTTGTAAGCAAAACAAATGTATCCAATTTAGGCAGCATCATATTCTCATGAACATTAGAATCATTACGAAGAAACGAAAGTACCTGATAATTTAATTAGCGTGCGCGAGCTCTAGTTATTGGTCCAGTATGTATAGCAGCAGGGGCTGTGGGTGTAACAATGGTATTGATGTCCTCATCAGATGACCAATCCTATCCCCCCCCCCCCGAGGTGTATGCTCTAACTTGGCAGGGTTATTTTGCTCATATCGTGCGTATGGTGTATTGCATTGCTATGTCATTTGATTAGTTAAGACATGCTTTGTGTGAATGCCACCTGTTTAGTGTCAAATTACCATATATGTGAATTATGCATTGCCATCTTGTTGCAAGACATTATATATGTGAATTATGCAATGCTATCTTGGTGCAACGGCATTATATATGTGAATTATGCAATGCCATGTTGTTTCGCCAATCATCATGTATGTGAATTATATCATGCTGTCATTTTTTGTATTACGTGTTCCATTTGTCCACGACATTTGTATATTCAACTACTCTTCATGTGGATTCGCCATTTGAAGTGGTGATGGAACTATCTGGAGTGAAAACAAGGTATTCAGAGCAGACAATGCTACCTGCTGAAGCAGACATCTTGCTGGTTACAGAGAGCTCCTTAGAGGAGGATTCAGAGACTGATGACCAGTTCTATTTCCCCCTGGGGTCTATGCTCAAACTTGGCAGGGTTATATTACCTATGTCATGCACGTTGTCTTGCATTGCTCAGATTTTACATCATATATGGATTGCCATCTGCTTACTTTCTTACTATATAAATAATATACTTAAATTATATCATGCCATCATGTTTACATACACAACATCTATCTGAATTACGTCATGGCAACCCATTTAATGAAGACATCATATAGTTATATCATCTCATCTTGTTTAGTGTTTAAAGTCATCATATTTTGAATTATGTCATTCAATCCGTGAATTATATCATGCTATCATGTTTCCATAGGCGGCATGTATGTGAACTATGGCATGCCAACCTATTTAATAAACACATTATATAGTTATATCATGTCATCCTGTTTACATAGTCATCATATGTGAAACTGTGTCTTTCCATCTTTTTTAGTTAGCCATCATAATGTGAAATTGTGTCATGCTATCCTATTTAGTTAGCCATCATATATGTGAAATTGTGTCATGCTATCCTGTTTGGTTAGACAACATAAATCTGAATTATTTCATGCCCTCTTTTATTCCCCACTATCCATTGCACCTCTCTGTCATACAATGTCTGTACATTCGATTACTTTTCTTGTTTGTCAGCCATTTGAATTGGAGAGGGTGATGGCAGTATGTAAGAGAGTAACAACATGGTCTTCAAAAAAGATAGTGCTACCAGTTGATGCAGATAGAACCACGGTTGTACTTGCCCAAGAACCAGCCCCACCACACATAACCCAGACTATCGCAGATTGTACCCCTACTCAGTTGGATAGAAAACCAGCTACACACCTTCTAACCCCAACCCAAGCAGATAGTAACCCAGTTCCAGTTGACTCAACACCGTCTCCACCACAGAGCACCCAAACACGAGCAGTTAGTAAGGGAACTACAGTGCCCAAAGCACGAGGACCACCACTCTGAATCCCAACTCAATGCTTAAAGGAGAAGAAGAATTGTTCTCAGGTCAGGTTCTATGGCTATGGTTCATACTCCTTTGCTCTTGCAACACTGTATTTACTCATACCAACTATTCTCAAATTTGAAGGATGGAATTGAAACTCCAATGGTGCAACAGGTATGTTTTAAACCTGTTTCTTTAACTGGTTTGTTGTCGTAACTTGCTCTATGTTGATTTCAGTGTCAATTGAATAAACAGTTATGTTCTCATGTCATGCACATTACAAGTGTTGTTATTGCTCTATAGTTTCCCACACTTATATTCTGTCTATTCTACTTTGTCTTGAACAAATATTATTTGAACTGTGTCTCTATCTTGATTTAGCAACAAAAACTAGAATGATATAGACCATAAAGTGACCATGGTACATAGATATATGTTTGTTTCATGTTGTTATCCTATCCACTTTACTACCGAACTGATTTACCCAAATGAGTTTCATATACAACATGGTAAACTTGTGATGTGTCTACTTGTTTCTCTTTTAGAATGCGGACAAAATATTGGAGAACAGTACCCCATTATGAAATGGTAAAGGAAGTAATGCAGATAAGGTTCAAGATAGTGAGACATCCCTGTTGGTCTCAAGAAAGCTAATAAAATTTATCTTGACGACAGTGAGAGAACCCAAAAGTTCTGTCTTGATGTAGTGTTCGAGTTACTGGCCACTACTGCTGGCACAAGCTCTTTGAACTCGCTGCCTGAATCAGTTTGTCTTCTTGAGCCTCAAATTCAATTTGAAAGACATCGATCAGATGTGCTGTGACAGGAAGCTGAAGGACTGAGGAAGTCCCTGCAGAATTCAGATGCATACTTTCTGGTACAACAGCAAGCGCTAGAGGATTTAAGAACCAAACAAGAGAAAGCTAATAAGCTTCCTAAGCATCTTGCCAGCCTTATGGGTACCCAGGATATTGTTTCTTGAGCTCTTCTTGTCGGTGTTCTGTGACGGGGGTTCCTAGACTTGCCTGCCTGCGGGCCTGTGCGTGGCTCCACCAACGGCCTGGTAAGGCCCATCTTCAGCGGAGACCACTCAAGACCCTCACGAGGGGCCAAACCTCATGAGGCGGACGACACCAGACCTCCCCGAGAGCAGCCTCACTAGGCTGGCTCCCGAGGAGCGGATATCTCTATGCAAGGGGCACCTCGCGAGGTTCACGTGACGTGAGCCATGATGACCAAGCCCAGGCGGGCACCAGGGGACGCAGTGTACCAGTTTCCTCTTTCATGCTAAAGAGGCAGGCACAGGGGAGGAGTCCCGAGGCATCAGGCAAAGGTTTCCATATCGGTGCAACAAGACTAAGACCAGCAGGACAGCAGAACGGAGGTCACCATGGAGCCCACAGCGGCGTCACCACTAGAGCCTTTGGTAGGCGAAGACCACCTTTTGTCAGGACAAATTGTACTAGTTGTCTCCCTTCAAAATTGGCCATTGTGGGATCCCTTCCCGCCTATCATTTGGGAAGAGGACCAGGGCCTCTATAAATAGGACTAGCCACCACTATAGGGAGGGATCGACTCATCTTGGATCGGACCCATTCCATCCTCACATCCACCAGCGAGCCAAGCTCAAGAACACCTCTTCTCCTGAGGATGTTCACCCATTGTACTAGTTCATCCTTAGCCCATGAGGTAATCCACCAACACCACACTGGAGTAGGGTATTACATTGTAAGGTGGCCCGAACCAGTATAAATCATTGTGTCCCGTGTTCCTTGGGTTCGTCGAGCTAGGCCGTGAGATCATTGAGCGAGCGAGCTTGGGAGAGAGTGTTCTTCATGCGCACGCCAAAGTTTGAACCTCAAGTGTTAGCCGGAACCCACAATCTGACCTTTGGCGCGCTAGGTAGGGATGCATCGAAGCTTCGCCTCTCCGCCTGCTTCGTCCTGCTCCCATGGCACGCACCACTCCTCCAATTGGATCGGTGGGCGCCCACAGAGGCGCCGCAAGCATCCAGGCCTTCACCCCCGCCTTGCGGCAAGTGCAGTGGCCGCACAAGTTCAAGCCAGAGATGCCTTCCTACTGGCGTACAAGGAGGCCGTTCTCGAAGCCGGAGGCGATGACCAAGTCATGGCCAACTGGTTCACCATGGCCCTCGTCGGCGTGCCGCTTGCCTGGTTGCTCAACCTGCCGCGCTCCTCTGTGGCCTCCTGGGAGGAGCTGCGCAGCCTCTTCAACGCGTGCTCCACGGCACACCCCCCCCCCCCCCCCCCCCCCCCCCCCCCCCGCCGTAGCAGCCCTCCTTGGTGGTTTGCAGGCACCACCCTTGGATCGCCACATCAAGCAGGTCGTCCGCCAGATGGGCACTGCCCGCGTGCAGCAGGGGCTCCTCCGGGATGGGCAGCGCCCCAGGCCGACCTCACCTTCAACTCATAGGACCGCCCAGCAATCACCGCAGGCTTGGACGCGCTCCCGATGCTCTGCACACCCACTATCTGCAACCTAGCAATCACCAAGAGCCTCATCGACGAAGGATACGGCCTCAATGTGCTCTCCGTGGAAGCCTTCAGCTTGCTCCATGTGCCGCTCGGCCGGCTCCGCCACACCAGGCCTTTCTCGGGAGTCGGTGGTGGTTCCATCAGCCCCCTAGGGCAGATCCGCCTCCCCGTCACCTTCGGCACCCGCGACAACTACCGCACCGAGCTTATCGACTTCGACATCGGCCGCATCGGCCTCCCATACAATGCCATCCCCGGGTACCCAGCCCTGGCTCAGTTCATGGCAGCGACTCACCCTGCATACAACCTCATGAAGATGCCGGGGAGCAACGGCGTCCTCACCGTGGATGGAGACACCAAGGAGGCCCTGATGACCCTCAAGCTCGTCTTCAGGGCCGCGGCGGTGGCGTGCCCCGCTAGCGAAGCAGCCCCCGAGACCCAAGGGGTTGCGCCATGCAAAGAAGAAGAAGTTATTCTCGCAAGATCGGGCCAAGACGAAGCAAGCACCGGTCGAGGTGGATGGGGCCTCGGGAGCCACCTTCACCGTAGGCGCCAACCTCGACCCGGATCAAGAAGAGGCATTGGTGAAGTTCCTGCGCGCGAACAAGGAGGTATTTGCCTGGGAGCCAAAGCAGCTGGTGGGGGTCCCAAGGGGAGTAAACGAGCACCACTTGAGGGTGTCCCCCAATGTGCGCCCGGTGAAGCAGAAGGCGCGGCGACAGTCCATAGAGAAGTAGTCCTTCATCATCCAGGAAACCCACAAGCTACAGGCGGCGAGTGTCATCCACGAGTATGATACCCGGAGTGGCTGTCAAACCCCGTCGTCGTGCCCAAGAAGGGAGGGAAGGTACTCATGTGCATCGACTTCACCAACCTCAACAAGGCCTGCCCTCACAACCCGTTCCCACTTCCGCGCATTGACCAAATTGTCAACTCCACCGCCCAGTGTGACCTGTTATGTTTCCTAGACGCCTTCTCAGGATACCACCAGATCAAGATGGCGGTGGAGGAGGTAGAGAAGACGTTATTCCTAAACCCGTGCGGGGTGTACTGCTACACCTTCATGCCCTTCGGGCTGCATAACGATGGGGCGACCTTCCAGCGGCTGATGCACATCGCCCTAGGCCAACAACTCGGGAGGAATGCTGAAGCCTGTGTCGATGACATTGTGGTAAAATCTCGACAAGCTAGGATCCTCATTCAGGATCTAGAGGAGACTTTTTCCAGCCTGCGCAAGGTAGATTTCCGGCTCAACCCAGAGAAATGTGTGTTTGGCGTCCCCTCCGGCAAACTGCTGGGTTTCCTCGTGTCGCACAGGGGGATCTAGGCGAACTCCTAAAAGGTCAAAGAAATAGAAGACATGGGCCCACCACGGACTCTCAAGGAAATGCAAAAACTTGTGTGCTGCGTACCCTCACTAGGGCACTTCATCTCCAAGATGGGGGAGTGCTCCCTCCCGTTCTTCAAGTTGATGAAGAAGAAGGGCCCATTCGAGTGAACTCTGGAGGCTGACATAGCATTTCAAGACCTCAAGAGATAACTAACCAGCCCACAGGTGATGGTGGCGCCTCGTCCTCTTGAGCCCCTGGTGCTTTACCTGGCTGCCACACCTCAATCCGCTAGCGCAACACTGGTGGCCATTCGGGAATAGCACCGGGGCAAGAACCTGCCACACGGTGCTGCACATCTGGTCAGGACGGTGTGGCACCCAGGCGGCGCCCATGAGGCCGGAGCGGCATCGACAGATGACCAAGGTTTACAAAACGACGCTCCTAAGGTTGTGGTGGCCCCGGTGGGCAACTAAGCTCCGGAGGCCCCCCAGCTTCAGGAGTCTCGGACTCCACCAACACTCTCGTCCTCGTCGAACACCTGGTCTACTTCGTCAGCACGGTATTATGTGACGCATGGGCCCGCTACCCCATGCCACAGAAGCTTCTGCTCGCGCTCCTCGTTGCCTCGCGCAAGTTACACCACTACTTTCAGGGCCACCCCATCAAGGTTGTCTCAGCTTACCCGCCAGAGAGAGTGCTCCGAAGCCCCAGCGCAGCAGGGAGGGTCGCTGAGTGGAACATCGACCTGTAGGCCTTCTAGTTAGAGTTCAGCACCACCAGGGTCATCAAGGGAGCCACACTCACTGACTTCATGGCGGAATGGACTGACACTCCAGGGTCCGAAGCATGCGAGGATCAGCCTCTCTCACCAGGGAGAGAAGAACCAGATGGCTGGGTCATGTACTTCGATGGTGCCTTCGAGCGCCAGGGCGCGGGGGCTGGAGCAATACGCATCTCGCCCACCTAGGACAAGCTCTACTACACCGTACAGCTCTGCTTCCAGCGGGGAGAGAAGATCTCCAACAACATCACGGAGTACGAAGGTTTGATCGCTATCCTCAAGGCAGCGGTGGCCTTGGAAGTGAAGCGCCTCACCATCAAGGGCGACTCTCAGCTCCTCGTCAACTTCTCCAACAAGGTGTACAAGCCAAAGGACGAGCACATGGAGGCATACCTCACGGAGGTACGCAAAATGGAGAAGAAATTCTTGGGCCTAGAACTGCAGCATGTGCCTCGCGGCACAACCAAGGAAGCTGATGATATCACCAAAAGGGCGTCAAGGCGTCAACTCCAGGAGCCTGGCGTCTTCGAGGAGCGGCTCCTTAAGCCTTCAACGGTCCCTCCGGCTGCGGAGCTTATGCCGCCTCAAGAGGAGCTCCCCCCACCACCAACCTCTAGAGTTCCCGCCTGCGGCCCGACTTCAGGACCACGTCCCACTCCTTGCGCTTGAACCCCAAGAGGGGTGCTGGACTAAAGAATTCAAGGCATAACTACTGCAAGGGACCCTTCCGGAGAAGGAGGAGGTTGCGGAGCGCGTAGCTCGGCAGGCTACAACATACTGCATCCAGGACAGTGAGCTATACCGAAAATGACCGAATGATATTTCTTTGTGGTGCATCTCCAGGGAGCAGGGGTGCGAGCTGCTAGCTGACATACATGACGGA
This sequence comes from Triticum urartu, assembly GCF_003073215.2. Classification (NCBI taxonomy): domain Eukaryota; kingdom Viridiplantae; phylum Streptophyta; class Magnoliopsida; order Poales; family Poaceae; genus Triticum; species Triticum urartu. The sequence goes on from NC_053028.1 coordinate 377,926,875, forward strand.
GACTGCAGGAATCACTCATCGTCGCGCACCCTAGTGGGCAAGGTGTTCCGCAGCGGGTTCTACTAGCCCACGGCACTCAACGACGCAGCCGAGCTGGTGAGGTCCTGCAAGTCCTGCCAGTTCCATGCCAAGCAAATCCACCAGCCCGCTCAGGGCCTCCAAACTATTCCGCTCTCATGGCCGTTTGTGGTATGGGGGCTGGACATCCTGGGCCCGTTCCCGCGAGCACCCGGGGGCTACCTCTACCTCTACGTCACCATCGACAAGTTCACCAAATGGGCGGAGGTGGAAGCCGTCCGCACCATCCCAGCCGGCTCCGCGGTCAGGTTCATCAAGGGCCTGATATGATACACCTCAATAGCACACCCCAGAAGCAACGGCCATGCTGAGCACGCTAACACGAAGGTCCTGAGGGGCCTCAAGACAAGGACCTTCAAAAAGAACCTCGAGGCATGCGGCAAGGGCTGGTACGACAAGCTCTAGTCTGTGCTTTGGTCCATCCGCACTACCGCCACCATGCTGGATAGGCAAGATTCCATTCTTCCTCGTCTACGGAGCCGAAGCGGCTCTCCCTCACGAGGTCAGGCATCGCTCTGCGTGGGTCCTAGCGTTCGACGAGGCATGCCAGGACGCCATGCGGGGGATGGACCTCGTGCTGGGGGAGGAACGCCGCCGCCAAGCCTTGCTCCGTGCGGCAAGGTACCAGCAGGCGCTGCGGCGGTACCACTGCCGCAGCGTCCTCTCCAGGACACTCGAGGTGGGCGATCTCGTCCTGAGGCGGGTGCTCTCTAGGGAAGGGCTGCGTAAGCTGTCACCCATGTGGGAGGGGCCGTTTAGGATCCCCATCCAGAACGCCTGGAACAACCAACACCTCCGAAAGTTCTACCCATGAAGCAAGGCCCAATGCCCGTGAAGGTCTTCGCCCGTGACACTATGACGTAATAATGAGTGGGATGTACATGCCCCGGAGTCTCCTTAGTGCCGCCCTCGGGCCTCGGGGGCTCCCTCCCACATCCTAGAGGCATCACTTAGCTCTGCGCTGGTGAGAAGACTAGACTAGGTGCTGGACGCGGCTGTTCATTTGCTTTCTATGGTTGGTTTGCAGCTTTTAATGAAATTTGAAGTTCTGGCATTTCTCGATTGCTCGGTTGAATCCTTTCTTTTCTCTACTTCTTCACTCGGTTCTTTGTTTCATGCCAGGGAGGACGGCAGTTGCCCGATGCTCTCCCTCGGGTGCCTCGCGTGGGGGCTAGGCAGGTGTTTGCGTGCGCTGGGCTACCCTAAGGCACGGACACACCTCGCCAAAGCCATGTTGCTCCAAAGCTTCGGCTCCCCTGACCTTTGCGAGGTACCCTCGATTGAGCTCGCGGTTGGCGCACCCCTCTAAGTCTGTGCCCCACGTGTACTGGGACATGGTGCGCTAGGCCATGATTATGAGGCCTCGCGCAAGGAAGGATAAGGCACCCGACGACGTCGTAACAATTTCTACAGCTTTGTGACGCCTCCCGAGGTCAATGGTTCCCGAGCCAGCAACAAGGAGGGCTCACCGGGTGCCAGAGGATGCGCCCTCACGAGACAGGAAACTACCCCGGGCGCATCGAGCTAAGTTATCCCTCTATTTCTACATGAAGCACGAATGCCATAACTCAACACAGGAACAATAAACATAACACAAGAGGCATTGAAATTATGGTTCATTACATGCCCTCGCAGGGCCCCATACTTGTTTCTTGGTATGCGGGAAGAAGGGAAAGGACGAGCAAAAGCGGCGCGCGTGCCCGCAGTGGCTCCCGGGTGTCGGCTCCCCCCCCCCCCCCCCCCCCCCCCCGCCCCCCCCCGACTTAGCCAGAGTCCTCCTCGCGCTTCACCAGAGCGCGGAGGCGGGACGACCCAGCACCGTCCTCATAGCGAGCCCGGTGACGTGGCAGCTGGTCATAGTGTAAAGCCTCAGATGTAACATTCCATAATTGTAACTCCAACTCTTGCCATTTCTGGCAATGTTATATGTTATATCCTCCGTGGTTGGGTTTTGTCTTCGTTTTTCATTTTGCTCATATCATGCATGTCATCTCATGTCATCATGTGCATCTCATTTGCATTCGTATTTGTCTCATGCATCCGGTCATTTTGCCCGTTGTCCGTTTCAGGATTCGAGACTCACACATGCACCCGTTGCACCCCTCAGATCTTGTTTTGTGAGCGGGAGAAAACATTGTCGAAATGGGCCAAGATTTGTCGAGTGGCCTTGCTACATCACCGGTAGGCCGACGCTCGCCATGTGGCCCGCTCCGCCTCCCCGCAGATACCGGCGCTCGCCACGTGGCTCGCTCCGCCGCCCGCCGCTGCCGGCCGGCTATGCTCGCGTGGGGCTCCCCGGCCCGCATCACCTCGCGCCACCGCCCGGACTTTGCCGCCTACCCGCGCCTCGCCGCTGCCACGCTGGATCTCGCGTCCGCTGCCGCCTCGGACATCACCGGCCCCTCGCCGGGGCTCGCCGTCCACCGCAGTAGCGCTCCATCGCCGCCGCGCATCCGCCTCCCGCTGCCGCGTCGCCACCTTGCTGCCGAGCGCCGCTGCCCGTCGTTGTGCCGCTCGCCGCCGACCTCCTCGTCGTCCGCGCCGCCGTCGCCGAATTCCGATCGCTGGATCCACAAGAGTGGATCAGATCCACCCATACGATGAACCAAATGCTGCCCCGTCCTTGGTTCCCTCCGTCCCGGGTCCTCCCCGTCCATGTTTCGTGAGGTGAAATTCGGCTAAGTCCCAGATTCCTTGCGATATGTGCACATGTTCGACCGTCCATAACTTCCTGCTCGTAGCTTCGTTTTGCGTGCCTGCGGTTATGTGGTAGATGGGAATTTGTTAATATCCGGTTGTAGAGAACTTGACACTTGACTTAATTAAAAATGCGCCAACCGCATGTGTAACCGTGATGGTCTATTTTCGATGGACTTCAGGAAGTGAACACGGTTGGGTTATGTTTGAACGTAAGTAGTTCAGGATCACTTCTTGATCACTTCTAGCTCTGCGTCCATTATGTAGTTTCTCATCTTACACTTGTACTCGTTTTTTAGGCATCATATTTGCTTAGAGCATGCTGCAACTCCACCTTATAACCACATCCTACCTATAAGTTTAAATAGTCTTGATCTCATGGGTTTTGAGAATGTTGAGTCCTCATGACTAACAGATACTACCAAAACAGTTGCAGGTGCCGATGATACCAATGCAGGTGATGCCACCGAGCTCAAGTGGGAGTTCGACGAAGACCTTGGCCGTTACTATGTTTCCTTTCCGGATGATCAGTAGTGGTGCCTAGTTGGGACGATCGGGATTTAGCATTTGGGGTTGTCTTCTTTTCTTTTGGATTCGTCCATAGTCGGACCTTGTGTGTACTCTGATTGATGTATGAAATTTGATCATTGTGTGACGTGGCGATTGTAAGCCAACTATTTACTTTCTTGTTCATTATATGGGATTGTGTGAGGATGACCCTTCTTGCGACAATACCAAAATGCGGTTATGCCTCCAAGGCGTGCCTCGATAGGTGGGAGATATAGTCGTACCCTAGGCGTTACAAGTTGGTAATCAGAACCATCCCGACTTAGGAGCCCCCCTGCTTGATCGAACCGCTGACGTTGTTTTGTCCTGAACAAAATTGTTTTGAGTCTTAGGATTATATATATCGGAGAGTAGGATTCTTTTTACTCCTCAGCCCCCTTCGTCGCTCTGGTGAGGTCTCCTGACGTAGATGTTTTGGCTTTCCTCTCCTCATTTTCACTAAAAAAATTAGGATCACGCGGGTATCTTGGGATCGTTCCGATATTCTTGTTACGAGAACATTGTTCTTGGTGCCTCCTGACATTCAGGGGTTGTGGCAGTGTCCCGGGGAGTTGAGCTCCGAGGTGTCATCGTCACAATTTTATCGTTGCAGTTCTGGAATACCTGAGTTCGCTGACATCGAAAATCTCTTTTATGCAGTTAGTGGTGAGACAACCTCGACGCCACCCAGTACTAGGGAGGGAGTTCGGGAGTATTGCCATAGCTCATATAACGGATGCTTTTCGAAGGTTGTGGTACATGATTTCCGATTTTTCATTGTTACGTGTTAACAGATGGATACATTTGGAGCGTAGGGCATGTTAGTTTTGTGATATATATTGTGCCTCCCTGTATCCCCAACACGAGATTGCATAACCAGAAAGTTTCGGGAGTTAATAGGTGGGAATTCAAGTAGCTCTTAGTTATTCTTCCGGCAGATAATTGGTATGGGATTGGGTAATCCTTACCACTTATTTGTTCCAGTCGTACCTTGTTGTTTCATTTATCAACCTTTGTCTAAGTGGCTTCTTACCTTAATGGTCGTCTAATGTTAACTCTGGAATGCATTCGTTCAATCTTTGTTCGAATGTTTATTGTGAAGATTATATGTTGCTCATATCTATTTGTTGATTCAGCTTATCTATCATGGTTCTAATGAATGTCATCTCTTCAGGATGGCTCCTCCAACGCGTCTGAATCCGGACCGTGACAATGGGAATCAGTTGAACCCTCCACCTCTGCCACCTCCTCCGCCTCTGGAGACATGGCAAGCCGTCATGGCAGCCACCAACGCCAACACCCAGATGCTTTTTCAACTCTTGCAAGAGCGCAACCAAGGCCAAGGCAACCAAGGGAATCAAGGTCAAGGTCAATTCAACAATCAACCTCAGTTTGCTACCCTCAACCAGTTTCTTGCAAATCAGCCAAAGTCTTTCAGCGCTTGTGCTGAGGCCACGGACATCGATGATTGGCTCATGGACATCAACAAGCATTTTGAATGTAGCAATGTCAGGCTTGAGGACTAGGTCAAGTTCACTTCTTTTCAGCTCAAGGACCAAGCAGCTGATTGGTATCAGTAGTACAAAGATTCCAAAGGGGGTTGAGTGATTACCTGGGATGACTTCTGCAGATACTTTTGAGCTCATCACATTCCAACAAGTGTTGTGGAGAGCAAGCGTGAGGAATTCCGCAATCTCAAGCAAGGAAGCATGTCCGTGTATCAATACAACAGCATGTTTCAGAAGCTTGCTCGCTTCGCAAAGCAAGATGTTCCTGATGAAAAGAGCATGATCTATCACTTCAGGGGTGGCCTCAGAGAGGATCTGCAGTTAGCTCTTGTTCTTGTGGAGCCTACTCAGTTCGATCACATGGCCCTCGAGCAAGAAGCTGCTCAGCCAAGTGTGAGGCTTCAAAGAAGAGAATCAGGGATGCAGTCCAGTCTTCTTCTTCCTCACAAGTGGCAGCTAAGCAATAGAAGTTCAGGCTTCCTCCACCTCCTCCGTTTCGTCAGCCCTACCAGCAGAAGAACAAAGGATCTCCCCACCCACCCAACCGAGGCTATCAAAACAAGTCTCAGACTCAGGCCCCGAGGACAGGTGGTCCTCCTCCTCCTTATCATCGTCCGTTCTTAGAGGTCACTATGCAAACAAGTGCTTCAACCAATGGCGCCTTCTGCCTCCTCCCCCTGTGAGGTCTTCAAGCAATGCAGTTGTCAAGCACAATCCAAAGCATGCAAAGGTGAACATGATGAATGCAGCTCAAGCAGAGGATTCTTTAGATGTGATAATGGGTAACCTCTTAGTTAACTCCATTCCTGCAAAAGTATTGTTTGATTCTGGTGCATCGCATTCTTTCATGTCATAACCATTTGCATCGGAGCACAATTTTGACATAGAGGTTTTGGCGAAGGTTATGCAAGTTGTTTCCCCGGGAAAACTTATGACTTCTAGTTTGGTAGCTCTTGATGTCACCATCAAGATGGGCAATTATAAATTCCTGGCTTCCCCAATTGTTCTCGGCGACTCTGATATTGATCTAATTGTCGGCATGGATTGGCTTTCTAAGCACAAGGCCTTTCTTGATTGTGCTGCCAGGGAGATTAAATTGACGCACTCTTCTGAGGATGTGATCATCTATGGCGCTCGTGATGAAACCATTCGGTTGTTCTCTCTCAATGAGAAAGGCGAGTTAGACGCAATTTCTTAGATTCCAGTTGTTTGTGAGTATCAAGATGTCTTTCCAGAAGACCTTCCGGGTATGCCTCCTCACCGGCCAGTCGAGTTCGTTATTGATCGTGAGCCCGATACAGAACCCGTTTGCAAGCGCCCATACAAGCTTGGGGCAAAAGAGCTGAAAGAATTGAAGAAACAACTCGATGAACAAGAGCGTCTGGGTCTGATCAGACCAAGTTCATCTCCATGGGGTTGTGGTGTTCTTTTTGTCCAGAAGAAGGATGTCACGGATCGACTTTGCATCGATTACCGTCCATTGAACAAGAAGACAATCAAGAATAAATTCCCACTTCCCAATATCTATGAGCTATTCGAGCAACTCAAAGGTGCACAGGTGTTTTCCAAGCTTGACCTCCGTATGGGTTATCATCAGATTCACATTCGTGAAGAAGATATCCCAAAGACAGCATGCAGAACAAGCTTTGGTTCTTATGAATATACTGGCATGTCTTTCAGGCTTGTCAATGCCCCTCCAACTTTCTCTTGTATGATGAACTTCATCTCCAACCCCTACACCAATGAATTCGTCCTGGTGTATCTCGATGATATCTTGGTGTTCTCCAAGAATAAGAAGGATCATGCCAAACATTTGTGATTGGTGCTGGACAAGCTCAGAGATTATCAATTCTACGCAAAGTTCTCCAAATGTGAGTTTTGGCTTGATGAAGTTCTTTACCTTGGTCACATCATCTCCGCCAAAGGCATTGCGGTTAATCCGGAGAAGGTTTCTGCAATTGTGAACTGGGAACCTCCTCAGAATGTCAAGCAGCTCCGCAGTTTCCTCAGGCTTGCAAGCCATTGCCAAATATTTGTTGATAATTTCTCAAAGACTGCTAAGCCTCTTTCCAACCTCCCCCAGAAGCATGTCAAGTATTCCTGGACTCCTAAGTGTGACGTTGCTTTCAACACTCTCAAAGAGAAACTCGTCACAGCTCCTGTCTTAATTCCTCCTAATGAGTCAAAACCCTTCGAAGTTTTCTGTGATGCCTCGTTGCAAGGTCTTGGTGCCGTGTTAATGCAAGAGAAGAAAGTTGTGGCTATACTTCTCGCCAGTTGAAGCCAAATGAAAGGAACTACCACACTCACGATCTTGAGTTGGCTGCAGTTGTCCATGCATTAATAACATGGAGACATCTCTTGTTGGGAATGCAAGTGGACATTTTCACTGATCACAAGAGCCTCAAATATATCTTCACGCAAACCAACCTCAACCTCGAGCAAACTCGTTGGGTCTAAATGATACAAGAGTACAATCCAAGTATTGAATACACTCTAGGCAAGGCGAACGTGATTGCAGATGCTTTGAGCAGAAAGGCTTATTGCAACAGCTTAATTCTCAAGCCAGTCCAACCAGATCTTTGAGAAGCATTTCGCAAGCTCAACCTCCAAGTTGTTCCTCAAGGTTTTATTGCCAACCTTCAAGTCACTCCATGATGTAGGGTGGAACCCTAATCGACTGATCTTTCACAAAAGGAGCGGATCCCACGAGGAACACAAAGAACATGAGGAGGGAAACAAGGGAAAACATGAGAGAAACACTAAACCAACAAGAAATAGTCACACATGTGCTAGATCCTCGAGTACATAAGAGACACACGATCCACGGACAACTAAGGACGATACAAAGGTAGCCGGTCTTCTCCGTGAGGAGGTCTTGATGTTCTTATCCGCAAGGAGGTCTTGAATCCAAAGAGATCTTCTCCGAAGAGGGCCGCGGTCTCTCTTTGGAGTATATCCAATGTGGATGAGCAATGCTCTATCTCTAAATATGAGCTAAACCAATGCTGACCCTAGCTAGGAGGAATAGGAGATCTATTTATAGTCTTAGTGTGTGACGCCCCGAGACCGATGTGCCAGGTGTCCTCCAGTTATTCGCTGTCGTTGCCATGTCATTCGCTTGCGTGTTGCATCTTGTCATGTCATCATGTGCATTGCATCATCATGTTTTTCAAAACTTGCATCCATCCTGGTCCCCTAGTTCTCTCCATTGTCTGTTCTGAGCCCAGACACACTTGCACGCGCCCGCGGCACGTCCGAAATATTATTTTATAAGTGGCCGGGATATGTTCTCGGATTGGGTTGAGAATTGACGTGTGGTCTTATTATAGTGTAGATAGACCGCCTGTCAAGTTTCATCGCATTTGGAGTTCGTTTGACGCCCCAAAGATTAACTATAGTGGCAGTATAGCCGGTCTATCGTCGGACGTTTTCGGTCTCCGGAAACAGTCGCCGGGCCTCCCTCTCTTCTCTTCTCTCAGCTCGAGACCGTCTACACAGCTCACTACCTACCGCCAGGTCCAACCTGACCTCTCTCGTCAGCCCGCGGCCCTCCTCGCGCGCGCGTTCGAAAATTGTCCCGGACCCGACCCGAGCAGTCGTCACCGTCGTGTCCGGATCATCCCCAAACGTCTACAAAACGTCACTGTTTTCCTATTTGGACTCCCTAGCTATTTTATTCGCGATCGTCTGATTGCGATCTGAGGTACGAGATAGCCCCTAGCCTAACCTACCCGCTATATATACTAGTCTAAACCGAGACCAAACCTCTAATTTCTAGGAATCCTACCCTAGCGCCGCCGCCCACTTTCTCCTCAATCTCAGCGCTACCCAGTCGCCGCCTCTTTTCCTTCCTCGATTTCACCAGCGAACCAACTAGAGCCTCCACCTCCTCCTCAATCTTCCCTGCCACCAGCGACAGGAGCCTCCCGGCGCAGTTTTCTCCTCGTCGCCTCGCTCAAGGCCTCGGGTGCCTTCCTCTGCCCGACGCCAACCTTCCCCGCCTTGGATTGGAGCCCGCCTCTGCTTCTCTTCGTCAGGATCAGGAATCGATGACCGCCGCCATGACCATCGATGGGAGATGCCTCCCCTTCCTTGCTCGCGCTCGATCTGCTCCAAGCCGCATCCCGTGCGCCTCCACCCTCCGTCGCGCCATCTCTCCCTCTCCATTCCCTTTTCTTTCCCGGTTCCATACTTCTCCTCTCACATCTCGCTTCCTCTTGCTGTTTTTCCTCGCAGGAGCCGCCATGGGGAAACACCAGCAGCTCCGCCCAAGAGCTCCTCCTTCCGCGCTGCCGTTTGCCCGGACCCGGCACCAACCTACCGGATCCACCCGCCTTCGCCGTTCTTGGCGCTGCCGGCGCCCCAAGTTCCCGTCCGCGCTGCCGTTCTCTGGCCATGAAGCCTCGGCCTCCCCTGCTTCTGTTCCGGGAGGAGGACGAGCGCTTCGCTTGCCAAGTCCCCTGCTTCATTGACCGCGCCCCTCCACCTCGTTCGATCCTGCCAGCGTGGATAGGCGCCAAGGCCCAGCACCGCCCGTCCGCTTCATCCCCGTCGTCCCACCGGAGTTCCCCGCCTCGCCGCAGACCAGCAGCGCCATCGCCTTGTTTTTCCCTGCATCGAACGAGGAGACCTGCTACCGCGTTGACCCCGTCCTCCACCGCACTGGCAAGTTGTGTGGCCTGCCAGGCGCGCTAGGCCCAGCTCCCACGCCGGCCCAGCCGCTCCTTTTACTGGCGCGCCTCCTCCCCACTGACCGGGCCAGGCCCAATGTGAGCTCCGCCCAGCCCTTTTGACTGTGCACAGTTGGGCCAGCCACTTTCGGCCCAACTTTTGTTTTTTTATCAGGCGATCTGTCTATTTATCCAGAGATTTACCATTTTGCAGAAAGCCTCCTAAACTTCATGCATTTAATAACTTCACAACCGTGCATCGGATCTAAATAATTTATACATGAAACTTGCTTAGAATTTTGTCTAGTTTCATAATATGTCTCTTTCATCCATGTTTAAAATATTTAAAATGATGTTTGGTTATATTTTCTCCTATGCCATGTTAAAATGATTTACTTCATAACTAAATAACCGTAACTCGGAATTTAATAAACTTTATATGTAAATGGGGTAGAGTTTTGCCTAGTTTAACATGATGGCTTCACTTTGCATGCTTAACAACTCTAAAATTATGTTTAGGGCAGATCAGTACCAAACCTTAAAATATGCATATGGGGTTTTATCGGAATTGTTGTTGTTGTTTCCGGCCTCATTTAAACTTGCTTAAATGTGTAGTTTTCTTTTGCCTCACCTCTTGCCATGTTTAACAACATTTAAATTTGTTGAGTACCTAACCGAGAGTGAACTAAATAATTGATGTGGTGTTCCGTCAATATGCAACTCCTTGCATATTGAGCTCCACTTAATTTGTAGGATTGTTTTGTGCATTTTTGCCATGCCATGTTTCATTAAACCGGACATGCATCATACTTGGTTGTGCATCATGCCATGCTTATGTGGTGGTTGTTTACTATGTTGTTTGCTTTCTTTCCGGTGTACTTCTTCTCGGTAATCCGGTAACGTCGTGTTGTGAGGATTCGTTCGACTTCATCCGTTTATCTTCTTCAAGGACTCGTTCTTCTTCCTTGCGGGATTTCAAGCAAGATGACCATAGCCTCAAAATCACTTCTATCTTTGCTTGCTAGTTGCTCTCTCTTTTGCTATGCCTATGCTACGATACCTACCACTTGCTTATCATGCCTCCCATATTGTTGAACCAAGCCTCTAACCCACCTTATCCTAGCAAACCGTTGTTTGGCTATGTTACCGCTTTGCTCAGCCCCTCTTATAGCGTTGTTAGTTGCAGGTGAAGATTGAAGTTTGTTTCCTTGTTGGAACATGGAGATGTTGTTCCTTGTTGGAACATGTTTACTTGTTGGGATATCACAATATCTCTTATTTAATTAATGCATCTATATACTTGGTAAAGGGTGGAAGGCTCGGCCTTATGCCTGGTGTTTTGTTCCACTCTTGCCGCCCTAGTTTCCGTCATATCGGTGTTATGTTCCCGGATTTTGCGTTCCTTATGCGGTTGGGTTATAATGGGAACCCCTTGACAGTTCACCTTGAAAAAAACTCCTCCAGCAAGGCCCAACATTGGTTTTACCATTTGCCACCTAGCATTTTTCTTTCCCTTGAGTCGGCCGGCTCAAGGGTCATCTTTATTTTAACCCCCCCCCCCCCGGGCCAGTGCTTCTCTAAGTGTTGGTCCAACTGAGTGATGTCCGAGGCTACCAGGGGCAACTCTGGGCTGGCTTACCCAACGTCTAGCTCATCCGGTGTGCCCTGAGAACGAGATATGTGCAGCTCCTATCGGGATTTGTCGGCACATCTGGGTGGCTTTGCTGGTCTTGTTTTACCATTGTCGAAATGTCTTGTAACCGGGATTCCGAGCCTGATCGGGTCTTCCTGCTAGAAGGAATATCCTTCGTTGACCGTGAGAGCTTGTGATGGGCTAAGTTGGGACACCCCTGCAGGGATTTGAACTTTCGAAAGCCATGCCCGCGGTTATGGGCAGATGGGAATTTGTTAATGTCCGGTTGTAGAAAACCTGAAGTTGACTTTAATTAAAACACATCAACCGCGTGTGTTACTGTGATGGCCTCTTCTCGGCAGAGTCCGGGAAGTGAACACGGTGTTGGAGTTATGCTTGATGTAGGTTGTTCTAGGATCACTTCTTGATCATAGTTTCTCGACCGTGCATTGCCTTCTCTTCTCGCTCTCATTTGCGTATGTTAGCCACCATATATGCTAGTCGCTTGCTGCAGCTCCACCTCATACTTTTTACCCTACCTATAAGCTTAAATAGTCTTGATCACGAGGGTGTGAGATTGCTGAGTCCCCGTGACTCACAGATACTTCCAAAACCAGCTTGCAGGTGCCGATGAACCCATGCAGGTGACGCAACCAAGCTCAAGGAGGAGCTCGATGAAGATCTTGGCCGTTGTGTCATTTCGTTCTAGTTGATCAGTAGTGGAGCCCAGTTGGGGTCGATCGGGGATCTGTGTAGCTTTTGGGGTAGTCTTCTTTTATTTTGGTTCCGTAATCGGACCTTGATTGTATCTGGATGATGTAATGCTTTATTCATGTATTTGTGTGAAGTGGCGATTGTAAGCCAACTATGTATCTCTTTCCCTTATGTATTACATGGGTTGTGTGAAGATTACCTCACTTGCGACATTGCTTTCAATGCGGTTATGCCTCTAAGTCGTGCTTCGACACGTGGGAGATATAGCCGCATCGAGGGTGTTACATAGTGCAAAAGGGGGCGAAGTGGGGGTACATGGGCTGCGGCCTAACCCATGGCAGCGCACAGGCGTCAGATGTCCGGGAGTCACCAGTCGTCTGGTGCTCGAGAGGGTCCGGACGTCTGGTGCCTGTCGAACGTCCATAGATTCGGCTCGGGTGTGCTTCGGTCGGACGTCTGGTCGGGGTCGGTCGTCCGGGCACCGGTCGTCCTGGTGGCCTCGGAATTCCGTTGTTTTGGCTCGGGTGAGGAGGTGTCGGACGTCCCGTCTGGGTTGGATGTCCGAAGCCTGGAGATCGTCAGACGTCCGGTCCTGGTCGGTCGTCCGGAACCTGTAGCTTCTTCCGCATCTCTTCTTCTTCGTCGTCTTCACGTCCGTCTTCCTCTTTCCTTGCTCCTTAGCTTTTTCATGGCCAACTCCTAGATACCTGAGTATGCACAATGTCTCCATTTGATGTCGTAGCCATGTCTCATGTGTATCGAAGTGGAAGTCTGAGAGGAGAGATGTCACCTCGGTTTCGAGAGCTCTTGCACATGCTCGTGTCATGGGTCCGCTAGGCACTTGGTGAGACGATGGTAGGTCCATGGGGATGACCTTGGGATGTTGCGCATCATCTCCCCTCCCTTGGGGAAGATCCGTCCTCGGATCAAATTCTTCATCACCAAGGAAGGGCGAGAGGTCCTTGACATTGAAGATATCGCTCACGTTGTACTTGTCGTGCGGGAGGTCGATCTTGTAAGCGTTGTGGTTGTAGCATGTAAGCACCTTGAAGGTTCCATCCGCTCGTGCTCTAAGTTTGGACTTGCGTTCTTGGGGAAAGCGGTCCTTGTGAAGGTGTAGCCACACGAGATCTCCAATGTTGATACCATAGGTGGCTTGTTGAAGTTGAGCTTGGTCTCAAGGTGTTGTACTTCGTGCTCGATGGTTTGCCTTGTATCTTCATGCACCTTCTTGAGATGATTCAGACATGCACTTTCGTCCAAATTGATGCGCTCTTGTAGTGGTAGAGGGAGGATGTCCAATGGTGACAATGGGTTGAATCCGTAGACGACCTCGAAGGGGGATTTGCCGGTTGTTGAGTGTCTTTCTTGGTTGTAGGCGAACTCGGTGATAGGTAGGCACTCCTCCCACTCCTTGATGTTCTTCTTGATGAGTACTCGAAGTAGAGCGGAGAGTGTGCGGTTGGTCACCTCCGTTTGGCCGTCGATTTGTGGATGATACACCGTGGAGAAGAGCAGCTTGATTCTGAGCTTGGCGCATAGGGTCTTCCAAAATTAGCTAAGGAACTTGACGTCGCAGTCCGAGACGATTGTCTTTGGCACTCCATGTAGACGCAATATTTCCCTACAAAAGAGATTAGTAACATGTGAAGCATCGTCTATCTTGTCGCAAGGAATGAAATGTGCCATCGTAGAGAAATGGTCCACAACGACAAATACCGAATACTTTCCATTTCTAGTCCTAGGAAATCCAAGTGCAAAATCCATGCTAATATCTTCCCATGGTTGATATGGAATTGGTAGAGGCATGTAAAGGCCATGGGATTGAGCTTCTTACTTAGCTTTGCAACATGTAGAGCATCGGTTGGTGAAGCGGTTGACGTCGCGAAACATCTTGGGCCAATAGTAGTTCCTGGAGAGCGTGGCGAAAGTCTTGTCGCGTCGAAAATGTCCCATTAAGCCTCCTCCATGAGATTCCTGCAAAAGCAACAAACGAAGATAAGACTCGGGAATGCAAAGCTTGTTAGCTCTCAGAAGATATCCATCTTTGATGTAATAGCATTCCCAAGAGGTGTGCGTCAAACACTTGGCATAAGGAGTAGCAAAAGTAGTATCATGCTCATACAAGTCTTTTATATGCTCAAAGCCAATGACATCCAATTCAAGTTGAGTAACAAGCATGCATATGCGGGAAAGAGCGTCCACCACAATATTTTCCTTACCTTTGATGTACTTGATGACATAAGGAAAAGACTCAATAAATTCACTCCATTTAGCATGATGGTTGTTCAACTTGGTTTGGCCCTTAAGATACTTAAGCGTTTCATGATCGGTATGAATGATAAATTCATGAGGGCGAAGATAGTGTTCCCATTCATGCAAAATGCGGACTAAAGCATATAGCTCTTTGTCATAGATGGGATAATTGAGTTGCGCGTCGGAGAGTCTCTCACTAAAGTAAGGTATGGGGCGCTTCTCTTGCATTAACACACCTCCTATGCCATTACCACTAGCATCGCAATGAATCTCAAAGGGCTTGGCAAAGTTGGGTAAAGCAAGCACGGGAGCATGAGTAAGGAAATTCTTAAGCTCATTGAAAGCGGTATCTTGGGATGGTCCCCAAACAAAGGGCGCATTTTTCTTGCTCAAAGCATGCAAAGGCGAAGCAATGGTGCTAAAATCTTTCACAAAGCAATGATAGAAACCCGCATGGCCAAGAAAGCTACGCACTTGATGCAAGTTGGTTGGTTGGGCCAAGTCTTAATAGCATTGATCTTGGAATCATCAACATGAACACCCTTTGAGGAAACAACAAAAACCAAGAAAACGAGGTTATCCACGCCGAAGAGGCACTTTTCCATGTTAGCAAAGAGATGCTCGTTTCGAAGAGTTTGCAAAATGGTTCGAACATGGGTGACATGATCTTGAAGAGATTTGCTATAAACAAGGATACCATCGAAGTAGACCACAACAAACACACCAATCGAAGGGCGAAATACATGATTCATACGGCGCATAAAAGTACCCGATGCTTCCGATAGACCCATAGGCATGACTAACCACTCATACAACCCAAACTTGGTTTTGAAAGCGGTTTTGCATTCATCACCCTCTTGTATGCGGATTTGATAGCAACCACTCTTAAGATCAACTTTGGAAAATATAGTGGCACCACTAAGTTCATCAAGCATATCATCAAGGCGTGGAATGGGATACCTATAGCGAACGGTGATAGCATTGATAGGTCTACAATCGGAGCACGTGCGAAAGCTACCGTCTCGTTTTGGCACAAGAATGACAGGAAGGGCACAACGGCTCAAACTTTCACGCACATGCCGATGGTCTATGAGATTCTTTACTTGCCTTTGTATTTCTTTGGTTTCTTCGGGATTGACGCGGTAGGGAGCTTTGTTCGGAAGCGGTGCTCCGGGGATGAGGTCGATGCGGTGCTCGATTCCTCATAGTGGAGGTAATCCCGGAGGTAGCTCGTTGGGGAAAACATCTTGAAATTCCTGCAAAAGAGAAGACAACACTAAAGGTAGAGTGTGAGAGGTGTTAGTTTGTGTTGCATTGTCCTTGCACAAAAGGACATAGTGTATCACACTAGATGGGTTCTCACACACTCCTCTTATCTCACTTTTGGTGGCAAATAGGACTAAGTTCTTCTTTTCGCTCATCGTGGAGGCGCTCGATTTGGGCTTGTGGAGCTCACTCTCTTTTTGGTGGCTTGCTCTCTCACTATGATCTCCATGATGTGTGGCTTGCTTGTCGGCGATCACTTGACTTGGCGACATTGGACGGAGGACGTACTCCTTGCCCTTCATCTTGAAGATGTAGTGGTTCATTCAGCCAGTGTGGATGACTCCTCTATCAAATTGCCATGGGTGTCCAAGGAGAAGATGGCAAACGGTCATTGGAACGACGTCGCACTCCAAGATGTCTTCGTAGGCTTCAATTTTGAAGGAGACATGTACTCGATGCTCGACATGGATAGTGCCGGAGTCACTAAGCCATTAAACTTTGTAGGGATGTGGGTTCTTCGTCTTGGGCAATTGGAGCTTGGAGCAAAGTTCTTCACTTGCGAGGTTATGACAACTCCCTCCATCGATGATGACCTTGACGGATTTTCCATTGATGCCGGCCTTGGTATGAAGGATATGGCATCTTTGGTCTTCTTCTTGGTGATGTTGGGGAGTCAAGACCTTGGAGACAACAAGGGCGGGACTTGAATCTTCATCGCAAAAGACTTGTTCTTCTTCATCGTTCACTTGCCGGTGCATGGTCGAGGGCGTCCATTTCTCCTTCACTCATAGTGTCATAAGTGCCGTCGTCATTGAGGATCATGGTCCGCTTGTTGGTGCACTCATAGGAATTGTGGCCTCGGCCTCCGCATGTGAAGCATTTGAAGGAACTTGTCTTGACGGTCTCATCAGTGGGGGTTGATGATGATGAAGCTCTTGGCTTGAAGTTCCTTGTAGTAGGAGGATGACTTGGAGTTGACGAAGCTTTCTTGGAACTCGACTTGTCGATGTTGCTTGTAGAAGGTTTGGTAAATAGTGTTGGAGTCATTGAAGCTTGGGTATTGGAGAAGCCGTATGACTTGGATGAGAACTTGACATACTTGTAATCGTCTTGCACTTGACGTTCCGCTTTGGTAGCTTGATGCACTAGCTCGATGAGATTCGAGTATGGTTGGAAGTCAGCGGTCTTCTTGATAGAATGGTTGAGTCCATTGAAGAAATGTGCCATTGTTTGCTCATCATCTTCCGTAACATTGACTCTTATCATGGCGATCTCCATCTCCCTGTAGTACTCTTCAACGCTTTTGGTTCCTTATTGAGTAGTTGAAGTTTCTTGAAGCGGTCGCGGTTGTAGTAGGTAGACACGAAGCGTACTCTCATGACATCCTTCATTTGCGCCCAAGTTCTGATGGGTAGTTCACCTCTTTCCTTACGGCGTTCCATGACTTGTTCCCACCAAATGATGACATAGTCTTGGAACTCAAGGAATGCCTCGTGATCTTCTTCTCTTCGTCATAGTTGTGCAAACGGAAGATTTTGTCGACCTTCAATGCCCATGAAAGGTACTCTTCGGGATCGTTGCTTCCATTGAACTTGGGCATTGTGAATTTTAGCTTGCCGTAGCGTTGTTCTTCATTGTGATGGGGTCGGGGATGATGACGCCCATGTTGTTGATGATTGTCCAACTCGTGTTGCTCTTGGCGAGGAGGGTTGTTAACCTCATGTTTCTCTTGTCATGGAGGATTCCCATTGTCTTCATGCTCTTGGTGATGCCCTTGGGGTTCTTGAGGAGCTTGTGGAGGGGCTTGTCAAACTTGAGGAACTTGACGATGCACACAAGCTTGATATCTTCGTTCGTGAACTTCTTCGCGAACTGCTTCTTCATGTTCACAAGCTTGTCGGCCTCGGTTGGCTACGACTCGACTTGAATCTTGGAGGGCACGTTGAGCCTAAAGTGCTTGAGCTCCACGGATTTGTTGTTCTTGCCGTTATGCCTCGGCATCTTGTGCATCTTGGTGTAAACGTGCTTGCTCTTTCTCTTCATGTCGGTGTTGTTGTTGCCGTTCTCGTGCTAGCGCAAAAGCCACTTGGGTTTGACGATGTCGGTGCTCATGAGAGTCGGTGTCGCATAGAGGATTGAGGCTTGCTTGATGATCATTGCGCGCGGCATGGAGAAGAGTGTTCGATGTCGGTGTACTTGAGCCGAAGAGGGTGAAGTCGGAGTGTCGACCTGAGCGGGTTCGTCTTGACGAGGACGAAGTGGAGGAAGAGCGGTTGAGCAACAAAGTGTGAACCTCGTCCATTCTTGCGTCGTTCTCTTGCTTGTGATCATCGAGCTTGTGGTCAAAGTAGACCCTTGTACGTTGCTCGGAGAGTCGCAAGTTGGCGGCGAGGTTGTCGATGCGTTCACTCATTGCTTGTTGCTCTTGATGCAAAGCACCTTGTGCACCAAAGAGGTGGCTCTTGGTGACGTAGGAGTTCATGTCGTCATCATGCTTAATGAAGAGTGGGTTGGTAGAATTACTAGGCCTATCCATCATTCCAAGAGAAAAAAATGTGAGTGGTAGAAAGATAAGAACGAATACCAAATGTACCTTGACCGAAGTTGAAAGTGGATCAATGATCACTCCAATGTAGGACAAGGAAATAGCACGATTGGTACTAGTTCTTGTCGTTTTCTCACACCTACACAAGTAAAAGCTTATGGTGGAGCTTGGTTAGGATGGTGGCACAAAATTTGATGCAATTGTAAGTGAGCTTCAATAATGTTGGAAAAGATTCGCAAGATTGCAATGCAACAAGTAGACCTAGCAATATAAGGTACACAAAAACACACATGCAAAAAGATAAGCGGGGTCGTGCAACCAAGGGTGAGCCAAAATGTGGAATCCACAAAAATGCTCTTGTTGCACAACACTAGAGAGACGCTAGCACGATTGCACAATAGGCGGATACAAAGACTTGTGCACAACCTACTAAGCAAAAATGCAACGACTCCTATCCCAAGTATGCTCTATGGAAAGTGTTTCTATGATATGATCCAAGATGATCTAATATGACAATCTTAATGTTGTATGATGCTATGGTTCTTGCTTAAAAGCTCTTTGCTTATCTTTCCCTTTTGCTTAAAAGCTTGTTTGGCTCTTTGTTGTTTGAGCTCTTTTCTCATGCAATGCTTCACGAACCAAGATAGCAATTGTGTATGCGATGACAACCTTGTGACACAAGAGATGATACCAAGATATGCAACAATGATGTATGTATGCTATGGGAAGTATGATCACTAATGTGCACAAGTCTCGTTGCCGGCAATACTCAAAATCTAGTCTCGATGGGTAAGCGACGCAAAGGAGTAAGGCTATGATGGCTATCAATGTAATGGCAAGAGTGATATGTTCAATACCAATACGAGGTTACCATTCGTGCTTATGGTAATGTGTCAAAATGGTGGCAGGAATACCAAGATGTAGTCGAGGTGGTCGTTGTTGATGATGCGTCTGTGGCGAAGATGAGCGGCAGTGATGTTGATGTTGAACCGTGCCTAGATAGCCGAAACACAAAAGGACACGGAACCGCAACTCAAATTATCAAAGCTCGAAGTGGCAACACATGTCGGAGTGCGAAATGGGTAAGCAATGGTGGTGGTATGCGGGAGTGGTGATGGTGTATAGGTGGTTGGGGCGTATGCCGAAATGTGGGGCGGTGGTGGTGACTAGACTGAAAAAAATTCAGTTTCGGCAGTGATCGTCGGACGTCCGGGCTGGGCCGGTCGTCCGGTCGTCGGACGTTCGGTGGGGGTCGGACGTCCGGTGCCTGGGCGATTTTCGGGCATGGGAAGAACAACACGTGTACGAGGTGGAGAGGTCGAAATTCGTCGAATCTGGGCGATTTTGTGGATGGAAAGGGTGGAGACAAGTGGGAAAAGGTACATCCACTCAGGGCAAGGCAAATCCACGGATCAAATCCAACAACATTTCAACACACCAACAAATCACAAAAAAACAATTGGGGCTATTTTTGTGGGGAATTTTCGAATTAGGGACGAAATCAACAAAAACTAGGCTAGCAACACAACGGGGAGGCTCCGAAATCGTGATCAACGTGGCTCTAGATACCAAGATGATGTAGGGTAGAACCCTAATCGGCCGATATTTCACGAAAGGAGCGGATCCCGCGAGGAACACGAAGAACACGAGGAGGGAAATGATGGAAAACAAGAGGGAAACACGAGAGAAACACTAAACCAACAATAAATAGTCACACATGTTGATGTATGGTAGAACCCTAATCGCCTGATCTTTCACGAAAGGAGCGGATCCCGCGATGAACATGAAGAACACGAGGGGAAAAAAGAGGGAAAACACAAGGGAAACACCAGAGAATCACTAAACGAACACAAGAAAGTCACACATGTGCTAGATCCTCGGATACATCGAGTTCACACGGTACACGATCAACTAAGGATGATACAGGGGTAACGGTCTTCTCCATGAGGAGGTCTTGATGTTCTTCCATAAAGAGGGGTCTTGATTCCACTTGGGGGATCTTCTCCCTAGGAGGCTCGAATGTCCGAGGAGAAGGTAACCAAGTGGATGAGCAAAGCTCTCACACGAAATATGAGCTAATCCTTTGCTAACCCTAGAAAGTTGGACGAGGTGGGGTATATATATAGTCTTAGTGCAAAAGAGGGGGCGAAGGGGTACATGGGCTACGGCCCAACACGAAATGGTCCACTAGCGTCGGACGTCCGGGAGTCACCGGTCGTCCAGAGGCTCGCGAGGGTCCGGACGTCCGGTGCCTGAGGACGTCCGTAGATTCAGTTCAGGTGGTCTTCGGTCGGACATCGGGTTGGGGCCGGTCGTCCGAGGAGCGTCGGTCGTCCGGGGGGCGTCGGATGTCCGTCTGTTTTGGCTCTCGTGTGGAAGTGTCGGTCGTCCGGAGGAGGACGGACGTCCGGAGCCTGGAGGTCATTGGACGTCCGGGGTTCGTCGATCATCCGGAGCCTGGAGACTTTGAGCAACTCTTCTTCTTCGTCTCCGTCTTAACGTCCATCTTCCTCTTCTTCTTCTCCTTGCTCCTTAGCTTATCCATGATACCTGAGTATGCACAATGTGTCCATATGAGGTAGTAGCCATGTCTCATGTGCATCAAAGTGGAAATCTGAGAGGAGTGATGTCACCTTGGTTTCGAGAGCTCTTGCACGTGCTCGTGTCATGGGTCCGCTAGGCACTTGGTGAGGCGATGGTAGGTCCATGGGGGTGACCTTGGGATGCTCCGGCATCATCTCCCCTCCCTTGGGGAAGATCCATCCTCGGATAAAATTCTTCATCACCATGGAAGGGAGAGAGATCTTTGACGTTGAAGATGTCGCTCACGGAGTACTTGTTGCGTGGAATGTCGATCTTGTAGGCGTTATCGTTGTAGCGTGCAAGCACCTTGAAGGGTCCTTCCGCTCGTGGTCGAAGCTTGGACTTGCGTTCTTGTGGAAAGCGGTCCTTGCGAAGGTGTAGCCACACGAGATAACCAATGTTGAAGACCATAGGTTGCTTGTTGAAGTTGAGCTTGGTCGCAAGGCGTTTAACTTGGTGCTCGATGGTGTTTCTTGTATCTTCATGCACCTTCTTGAGATGTGTCACACACGCACTTGCATCCAAATTGATGTGCTCTTGGAGTGGTAGAGGGAGAATGTCCAAAGGGGACAAAGGGTTGAATCCGTAGACAACCTCGAATGGGGACTTGCCGGTTGTTGAGTGTCGTGCTCGGTTGTAGGCGAACTCAGCGGTAGGTAGGTACTCCTCCCACTCCTTGATGTTCTTCTTGATGAGTATACAAAGTAGAGCGGAGAGTGTGTGGTTGGTAACTTCCGTTTGGCCGTCGGTTCGTGGATGATACGCCATGGAGAAAAGTAGCTTGATTCCAATCTTGGCGCATAGGGTCTTCCAAAAGTAGCTAAGGAACTTGACGTCGCGGTCCGAGACGATCGTCTTTGGCACTCCGTGTAGACGCAATATGTCCCTACAAAAGAGAGTAGCAACATGTGAAGCATCGTCTATCTTGTTGCAAGGGATGAAATGTGCCATTTTTGAGAAACGGTCCACAACGACAAATACCGAATCCTTCCCATTTCAAGTCCTAGGCAAACCAAGTACAAATTCCATGCTAATGTCTTCCCATGGTTGATATGAAATTGGTAGAGGCATATAAAGGCCATGAGATTGAGATTTGGACCTAGCTTTGCGACATGTAGAGCATCGGTTGGTGAAGCGATTGACGTCACGAAACATCTTGGGTGAATAGTAGTTCTTTGAGAGCGTAGCGAACGTCTTGTCGCGTCCAAAATGGCCCATTAAGCCTCCTCCATGAGATTCCTGCAAAATCAACAAACGAAGCGAAGACTCGGGGATGCAAAGTTTGTTAGCTCTCATAAGATATCCATCTTTGATGTAACAGCGTTCTCAAGAGGTATGCGTCAAACACTTGGCATAAGGAGTAGAAAAGGTAGGATCGTGCTCATACAAGTCTTTTATATGCTCAAAGCCAATGACATCCAAATCAAGTTGAGTAACAAGCATGCATATGCGGGAAAGGGCATCCGCCATAATGTTTTCTTTACCTTTAATGTACTTGATGACATAAGTAAAGGACTCAATAAATTCACTCCATTTAGCATGACGCTTGTTCAACTTGGTTTGGCCCTTAAGATACTTCAGCATTTCATGATTGGTATGAATGATAAACTCATGAGGGCGAACATAGTGTTCCCATTCATGCAAAACATGGACTAAAGCATAAAGCTCTTTATTATAGATATGGTAATTGAGTTGCGCACCAAAGAGTTTCTCACTAAAGTAAGCTATCTGTTCCTTCTCTTGCGTTAACACACCTCCTATGCCATTACCACTAGCATCGCAATGAATATCAAAGGGTTTGTCAAAGTTGGGTAATGCAACCACGGGAGCATGAGTAAGCAAATTCTTAAGCTCATTGAAAGCGGTATCTTGGGAGGGTCCCCAAACAAAAGGTGCATTCTTCTTGCTCAAAGCATGCAAAGGCGAAGCAATGGTGCTAAAATCCTTCACAAAGCGACGATAGAAACCCGCAAGGCCAAGAAAGCTACGCACTTGTTGCAAATTGGTTGGTTGTGGCCAAGTCTTAATAGCATTGATCTTGGACTCATCAACATGAACACCCTTAGAGGAAACAACAAAACCCAAGAAAACGAGCTTGTCAACGCCAAAAAGGCATTTCTCCATATTAGCATAGAGATGCTCTTTTCGAAGAGTTTGCAAAACGGTTCGAACATGGGTGACATCTTCTTTAAGAGATTTGCTATAAACAAGGATATCATCAAAGTAGACCATAACAAATATACCAATGTAAGGGCGAAAGACATGATTCATAAGACACATAAAAGTACCCGGTGCTTCCAATAGACCCAAAGGAATGACTAACCACTCATACAAGCCAAACTTGGTTTTGAAAGCGGTTTTCCATTCATCACCCTCTTGTATGCGGATTTGGTAGTAACCACTCTTAAGATCAATTTTAGAAAAGATAATGGCACCACAAAGTTCATCAAGCATATCGTCAAGGCGTGGAATGGGATAGCTATAGCGAACGGTGATAGCATTGATAGGTCTACAATCGGAGCACATGCGAAAGCTACCGTCTTGTTTTGGCACAAGAATGACCGGGACGGCACAAGGGATCAAACTTTGACGCACATGTCCATGGTCTATGAGATGTTTTACTTACCTTTGTATTTCTTTGGTTTCTTTGGGGTTGATGTGTTAGGGATCTTTGTTAGAAAGCGGTGCTCCGGGGATGAGGTCGATGCAGTGCTCAATGCCTCATAGTGGAGGTAGTCCCGGAGGTAGCTCGTCGGGGAAAACATCGTGAAATTCCTGCAAAAGAGAAGACAATACTATAGGAAGAGTGTGAGAAGTGTTACTTTGTGGTGCATTGTCCTTGCACACATGACGTAGTGTTGGACACTAGATGGGTTCTCACACACTCCTCTTATCTCACTTTTGGTGGCAAATAGTACTAAGTTCTTATTTTCGCTCATCGTGGAGGTGTTCGATTTGGGCTTGTGGCGCGCACTCTCTTTTTGGTGGCTCTCTCGCTCACTATGATCTCCACGATGGGTGGCTTGCTTGTCGGCGATCACTTGACTGGGCGACATTGAACGGAGGACGTACTCCTTGCCCTTCATCTTGAAGATGTACTGGTTCGTTCGGCCGTTGTGGATGACTCCTCTAACAAATTGCCATGGGTGTCCAAGGAGAAGACGTCAAACGGTCATTGGAACTGTTGGATGTGGGGTTCCGGCAAACCCTTAAGGTTCAAACATTGGGGTGCGCGCGAAGTCTTTCCCTCCTACCGAGCTACGCCCTAGCTCGCTAAGATCTCATGGACGAACTCGCAACACAAAAAGACACAAGATTTATACTGGTTCGGGCCACCATTATGGTGTAACACCCTACTCCGGTGTGGTGGTGGTGGATTGCCTCTTGGGCTGATGATGAACAATACAAGGGGAAGAACATCCTCCTGAGGTTGAGGTGTTCTTGTGCATGGCTCACTTGTGTGGGTGAGAGAGTGATCTCAGATGCCATCTCCTCCCCCTGATGGTGGCTAGTCCTACTTATAGAGGCCCTGGTCCTCTTCCCAAATATTGAGAGGGAAGGGAGCCAACAACGGTGGGCTAATTTAAAGGGGGACAGCTAGTACAAGCTATCCTGACAAAAGGTGGTCTACGCCTGCGAAAGGATCTAGTGTTGATGATGTCTTGGCCTCCACGATGACCTCTGTCTTGCCGTCCTTCTGGTCTTGATCTTGTTGCACCAAAGTGGCAACCTTTGCCTAATGCCTCGGTACTCCTCGCCTGCACTAGTTTCCTTAGCATCAAAGAGGAAACAAGGACGCTGCGTGTGCGGGCACCTGCCTGGCGCCCGCCTGGTGTCGATCGTCATGGCTCATGTCACGAGAGCCTCGTGAGGTTCGCCTCGCCTTGAAATCTCCGCTCCTCATGAGCCTGCCTGTCTAGGCCGCTCCAGAGGAGGTCTCGTGTAGTCCGCCTCACGAGGCTTGTCCCCTCGCAAGGGTCTTGGGTGCCTTGTTGATGAAGACGGGTCATACGGCCTGCTAGCTCAGCCACGCCGCGGGCCGCAGGCAGGCAAGTCTGGGGACCCCCGTTCCCAGGACGCCGACAGTAGCCCCCGGGCCCAAGGTGTGCTCGGGCTTGGCTTCGTGGTCAAGCCAAGGGCCAAGTACGGAGCGCCACGGGCCCCAAAAGCCCGCTGCCTTGATTGACGCGTGGTGGTTGATTGGACGTGGGCGTCTCCGCTTCCCCATGCTGCCCTTGAATCCGCCTGGCTATGCGGCCCCGCCTCTTACACAGTTATTCTTCCTTCGCCATGCCTGGCTCTTCCAATATCCCTGCTTCCTCGACGCCTTGCTCCGCCTTCCCAATCCGACCTTCGCTCCGCCCGCTTCACCGCCATGGCGCCGAAACAAGCCGACAAGGGGAAGAAACCTCTGTCCTTGCCAACTGTGTCTCCATCCTTCGAGCCGGTGCTCAGCCGGCCTCGGGTGCTCAACGACGAGGCCATGGACAAGGTGTGCCCCATGCTTGCCTCCAGTTTCAATGAGTGGGGACAGACGCCGGCTTGGCCCGCGTCTCGCACCAGCATGGCTCGGGCAGTCACCGAGGTTCCGATCTTCATTGATGCCCTCTGGGCTGGCCTGATTCCTCCCTTCTCTGCCTTCTTCAACGCGGTGCTCGAGCACTATCAGATCCACATGCTCCACCCCGATCCTCAGTCTGTGACCCTTCTCGCCGTCTTTGCCTTCGTGTGCGAGGCCATGGTGGGCATCACCCCCTCCGTGGCACTCCTCCGCCACTTCTTCTCGTTGCATCTCACCGGTCCCCCATAGAGCTCAGGGTGCATGGGCTTCCAGGCCGTGGCTACGACGGCAGTCACAGGGATTGACTTCGAGCTCCCTTCATCCACGAGCGAGTTCCGTACGCGATGGGTGTTTGTTGACGCCAGCATGCTCAACCATCTGCTCTAAGATCTGGTGGAGCCTGCTATTCCAAACTCCAGCTGGGGTCATCAGAAGCTCACAAGCCCCTGCCTTGCCCCTGTCTGGGCCAGGTTGAGGTGGTTGAAGGACCTTGACGTGACCGCGCCCATGGTGGTGAGGGAGTTTGTCAGGCGTCGAGTTGCTCCACTTCAGTGCCACTCTCGCCCGATGTGGGACTTGCTCAGCAGACAGGGCAACATGAAGTTTTAGGAGGAGGGGCTTCCTCTCGCTGTGCGGCAAACAATGCTCACGGTCCTATCGGGTGTCCCTCTGCCGGGCGAGATGCCCAGGAACAGCTGCATGTTGTACCGCTGCGAGAACAAAGTCACATTTGCCGCGAACATTCCTTCCTTTGATGAGTGGGGGCCACGCCCAATCGGCTTGGTGGGGCCCCACGAGAACCCCGTCATTGTGGTCCCCTTCTTTGCCGCCAGTGCCGGGCTCGCCCCAGGTGACGGTGCGGGGGAGCGAGCTGTGACGTGGGCCGGTGGCTCAGGTGCTGAGGAGCACATGCCGGGTGGTGATCCGGGGGCGTCGTCCTCGGGGGCCTGCGACCCCTCTCCTGAGGCTTCGGTTGCTGAGGAGTTGCGGTATGCGGCTCCCGAGGCTGAGGCTCCAGGAGCCTTGGGAGGTCGCAAGGAGAAGGAGCTGGGTTGTTCGCCACAGCCGGGCTCCCTAGAGACCACCCCTCTTGGTTCTTCTTCGGCTCCGCCGCGCACCAGCCGTCACATCCAGCGCTTCAGTCGCCTTTGTGTGGACTTCGAGGAGCTCCGCAAGAGGAAAGGATCCCCTAGTGGCAGCAACATCTTCAGGCAGTTGATGCGACGGAAGTACATCACTATTGACGCATAAGTACCTTGTCACCGTGGCTTTTTGTGTGTGGTCTTCTTATCCTGACGCCTGTCCTCCAGGGCTCCTTCTGCTGAAGCTGTTGCGTCTTCCGAGAGGCAGCCTCCTCCTTCATCAACTCCCCCATCGGCATTGAGCGTTCCTAGCCTGCTTGCCGCCCCTGGAGCAGGGTCGGTCGGAGTAGCGTCCCCACCTTCGGGGCGTGCTGAGTCCGTGGTTTGGTCGCCCCTCACCCATGGTCTGGCGTAGAGCTTGGCGAGCGTGCCCAAGACTCCTCCTCTGTCCATGAACAGTCGTTGGCTGACCTCGGTCTTTGGTTCCTCTTCAGGTAGCGAGCCTCGATCAGCTTGGGCTCCTCGCGAGGATGGGCTGACGTCAGGCACGGCGCCAGCCCCCAGCCCCCAACCAGGAGGTGGCGCGCCACTTGATGCCCCACCCGTAGCCCCCGAGGTGGAGGACAAGGCGGGTCGAGTGTTCGAGCTCGAGCGCGGGTGCAGCATAGTCCGTCATGAGCTCTTCTAGGAGGCGATGGGCGTGATGAGCTGCCTCGATGAAGAGCTTGCTGGTGTGGACTCGCATCTTGAGGCTGAAGGTCTTCAGTTGGTGGAGGAGCGGCGCAAGCTGTGGGTGGCCATCAACCTTGGTCGCTATCAGCGCGACCTCGAGAACGCGAAGGCCAAGGCGTCCCTCAAGATTGCTAATGAGGCCTGCTCGCGAGCTTTGGAAGAAGGTCGCGAGGCCGATCACCGCCGCGAGGCTACGGAGGAGCGCGCGTGGGGGCTTCAGGCCTAGAGCACATCCCTTGATCAGCAGGTGGAGGCGCGCGAGGCCGCTCTTGCATCGCTGAGGGGGATGCCCGCGGAGGAAGAGGAGATCCGGCATCGTGAGGACATGCTGGCCCTGGAAGCCGTGGAGCGCAGCCTCTAGCTCGAGCGACTGGAGACGAGGGAGCGTCAAGTCGCTCAAGCAGAAGATGCCGTCGGGGCCCGCTAAGCCGGATTCGAGGAGGAGATCAATCGCCGGGTGGCCGAGGTTCGCGCGGATCTGGAGGGCAGGTACGACTTGAAGCTGAAGCTCCCCGGTCTGGAGGGTGCGGGCAGGGCCGCCGCCCTCAGGCCCAGGTTGGACGAGGCCGAGAGGCGTACGGAGGCCACAACCGCTGCCCTGGTTACGGCGCAGGCGGACTTGGCTTCCGCTCGCGCCGAGCTGCTTTCCCTCCGGAAATGACTTGACGACGTCGAGGCCGTCACACGGCAAAACAGGGAGGAAGTGCTCCAACGCCGAGCGTTGGAGCACGAGCATGCTCCTATGCTTCAAGACCTTCGTAGCAAGGCCAACACTGCCCTAGTTTACATCTGCGACGAGAACGCCCTGGCCCCTCACTCGAATCACTACGCCAGCCACCTGACCTTCTTCACCGAGGTGGTGACGCGCCTGGAGGCTCAATCTAGCAGAGCTCGATAGCTTGTGGAGGAGAGGGGTCATTGCCTACTTCAGCGCGCCTTCTCCCGTGTCTTCAGCCACCTTCTGAATGCCGACCCCAACTTCAATTTCGACGCTGCCATTGCCCCTGTACCCACGGCCGTCCGGGGCGACCTGGCACGTTGGGTAGAGGACCATGTCGACGCGTTGGTCAGGGCCTTCACCTCGGAGGATGACGCGGTAGTGGTCGTCATAGACAAAGGTGACGTGGTCAATGTCGGCGATGGGGGCATCACCATTGGCGGCGACGATACCGACGAAGATGACGACGACGCGAGTGACGCGTCTGCGGGTGATGTAGCGAGTGATATCTCTGGCTGATCCCATGGCCTCCTGTTGTTTCATCCTGCACGCAGAACTCGGGCGTGGCCCTTGGAAGACTTGTAAGAGCATTTCAAGAGGGGGAGCCCCTCGTGTAAGAAAATTGCAGTTTTTTACTTTCCTATGCATGTGGGTATGCGTCCTTGTGAGCTCATGAAGCCGGGGGTGAGCTCCCCGACGTGGTTTACCTTAGTCAGCGCCAGCTTAGGGCTGGTTCGTGAGGCGACGAGTTCCTGAGACTCCTGCGGAGCTTATCGCCCTGTTTGAGGGGGGCCCGTAAGAGGTGAACACCAGGCGCAGTGCTAGCACGTGCTTGATGAGTGTGCGCTTTGCGTAGTCCGGCTCGCGAGGGAAAGGCGATGGACATGAGTCCCAAAGCAAACAAGATCCAGAAGGCAAGAAACGGCTCAAACGAGAAAAGGCACCCCCGCGCGCATCGGTAAAAATTTAGCTTCAACTTAAGTCCAGATCCAGAAAGCAAATCCACAGAAAGAGAGATCCAAAGCAAATGGCCGCGTCCGACACCTAGTCTAGTCTTCGGGTCTTCAAGTCTTCTCACCAGCGCAGAGCTAAGTGCTGTCACTAGGCGTGGGAGGGAGCCCCAGGGCCTGAGGCCGGTGCTCCTGAGACTCCGGGGCGTGTACAGCCCCAACTCATTATTACGTGAGAGTGTCACGGGCGGCGAGCTTCACAAGCACTGCACCTTCTTCACAGGTACCATCCTTGCTTCATATCGCCAGACGAGGGCCCCGCCTTGCACCACCCTCGACCTCCTTTGAGCCGACCGGTCACCAGGACGACACAAACGAGGGAAAGGGGATGCCAGCGGTTCCCTCGGCGACCATGGTTCCTCTACTGGGGGAAGGGTTATCGAAGCCACCCCCGCAGAGGGCCTACCTCCGGGTGTCCCCTGGTTTCGCATGCCCTAGGGAGGGGCCTGGCTCCCGACCCCTCTCCTGTAGCCCCCAACACGATCCTCCCATTGCCAGGGGGCTGTCGAGCTGGGGCCGCTTACCGTTGCGTTGACCTGATCCTCCTGCGACTCATGGTTAGCATAATCTTGTTCCTGAGGGATTAGGGGTACCCTGTAGTGGTCGTCGCACACGTGGTCGTGGTGGTTTCTCGGCAGCTCCTGGAAGGCTTCGACTCCTAGCACTCCTTCCTCCCAATCTTCTCCAACGAACGAACTCGGGCCATCCTCCGGTGTGTACTCCTGGTCCGTCATGCGGGGCACGTAGGCTTCCGGGGCTGTTACCCCGAATACCTCGCCGTGGTGCCCCACACTCCATGTCGCTCATCCCATCGTGGCGTCCCAGGGGTGATAGCGTGGCATCCCACTCGGGCCATGAAAGGCGACGCTTGTGCCCATGCTTGTTGCGGGCGGTGCGGTGGCGGTAGAGCCCCCGGCGCCGCCGGCTGTGCCGGCATTGATGAAGCCCCCTGGCGTACTCGACGGTGCGCGATGGCGGCATGGCCCGCCGAAGATCCCCGTAGCGGCCTGAAAAGGAAGCTGATGGCAGAAGGGCGGGGCTCCCGAGGCCGCCGCATCCAGCAGCTCGGCGACGCGCTCCAGCATCGTGTCCCGGCCACTTTCCATCAGTCGGCACTGCAGCAGCTCCCTTGCCACGGTGAGTGCTGCCCGCGTGTTTGCTTGCTCCCGTCGTGAGTGCGGCACCATCGCTGCGGCGTGGCTTGCTGCTCTAGCAGTGACTCGTACTTGCCGTGGAGTGAGGGTAGCCGACTCGCTGCCGCGTCGCCCGCGCCCCGCACGATTGGGTGGCGCTCGGGCTGCCTGGAGCGCGGGGTTGCGGTCTTCATAGGCGGGCGGCGCCGACCGGGCTGGCCAAGCTGCCCAGCGGTCGGGGTCAGCTCTTGGGTCGTCGGACATCGCGGCCGTGGTGCGTCTGCAAGTCGATTGTCGGAGAAGAAGCTCCGGCGCACCCCTACCTGGCGCGCCAAATGTTGGATGTGGGGTTCCGGCAAACCCTTAAGGTTCGAACACTAGGGTGCGCGCGAAGTCTTTCCCTCCTACCGATCTACGTCCTAGCTTGCTAAGATCTCATGGACGAACTCGACGAACTCGCAAGACAGAAAGACACAGGATTTATACTGGTTCGGGCCACCGTTGTGGTGTAACACCCTACTCTAGTGTGGTGGTGGTGGATTGCCTCTTGGGCTGATGATGAACAATACAAGGGGAAGAATAGCCTCCTGAGGTTGAGGTGTTCTTGTGCATGGCTCACTTGTGTGGGTGAGAGAGTGATCTCAGATGCCGTCTCCTCCCCCCCCCCCCCGATGGTGGCTAGTCCTACTTATAGAGGCCCTGGTCCTCTTCCAAAATATTGAGCGGGAAGGGAGCTAACAACAGCGGGCTAATTTAAAGGGGGACAACTAGTACAAGCTATCCTGACAAAAGGTGGTCTGCGTCTGTGAAAGGCTCTGGTGGTAACGCCGTCTTGGGCTCCATGATGACCTCCGTCTTACCGTCCTTCTGGTCTTGGTCTTGTTGCACCAAAGTGGCAACCTTTGCCTGATGCCCCGGTACTCCTTGCTTGCGCTAGTTTCCTTAGCATCAAAGAGGAAACAAGGACGCTGGGCGTGCTGGCGCCTGCCTGGCGCCCGCTTGGTGTCGATCGTCATGGCTCACGTCACGAGAGCCTCGTGAGGTTCGCCTCGCCTTGATATCTCCGCTCCTCATGAGCCTGCCTGTCTAGGCCGCTCCAGAGGATGAAGACGAGTCGTACGGCCTACTGGCTCAGCCACGCCGGGAGCCGCAGGCACGCAAGTCTGGGGACCCCGGTTCCTAGGACGCCAACAGGAACGACGTGGCACTCCAAGGTGTCTTCGTAGGCACCAATCTTCAAGGAGACTTGTACTCGGTGCTCGACTTGGATGGTGCTGGAGTCGCTAAGCCATTGCACTTTGTATGGATGTGGGTGCTTCATCTTGGGAAATTGGAGCTTGGAGCAAAGTTCTTCACCTGTGAGGTTATGGCAACTCCCTCCATCGTCCATTGATGCCGGCCTTGGTGTGGAATATGTGGCATCTTTGGTCTTCTTCTTGGTGATGTTGGGGAGCCAAGACCTTGGAGACAACAAGGGCGTGACTTGAATCTTCATCGCAAAAGACTTGTTCCTCTTCATCGTTCACTTGCCGGTGCATGGCGACTTGCTCAAGAGCGTCCATTTCTCCTTCACTCATTGAGTCGTAAGTGCCGTCGTCATTGAGGATCATGGTCCGCTTGTTGGTGTACTCATAGGACTTGTGGCCTCGGCCTCCGCATGTGAAGCATTTGAAGGAACTCGTCTTGACGGTCTCATCAGTAGGGGTTGAGGATGATGAAGCTCTCAGCTTGAAGTTGCTCGTAGTAGGAGGATGACTTGGAGTTGACGAAGCTTTCTTGGCACTCGAATTGTCGACGTTGCTTGTAGAAGGATTGATAGACGATGTTGGAGTCGTTGAAGCTTGGTTGTTGGAGAAACTGTATGTCTTGGAAGAGAACTTGGCATACTTGAAATCATCTTGCACTTGGCGTTCCGCTTTGGTAGCTTGATACACTAGCTCGATGAGGTTCGAGTATGGTTGGAAGTCGGCGATCTTCTTGATAGAATGGTTGAGTCCATTCAAGAAATGTGCCATAGTTTGCACATCATCTTCCGTGACATTGGCTCGTATCATGGCAATCTCCATATCCTTGTAGTACTCTTCAATGCTCTTGGTTCCTTTCTTGAGTATTTGGAGTTTTTTTGAAGAGGTCGCGGTTGTAGTAGGTAGGCACAAAGCGTGATCTCATGACATCCTTCATTTGCGGCCAAGTAGTGATGGGTGGTTCACCTCTTGCCTCTCGGCGCTCGATAACTTGTTCCCACCAAATGAGGACATAGCCTTGGAACTCAAGGGATGCCATCGTGATCTTCTTCTGTTCGTTGTAGTTGTGCAAACGGAATATCTTCTCAACTTTGAATGCCCATGGAAGGTACTCTTCGGGATCATTGCTTCTGTTGAACTTGGGCATGGTGAACTTGAGCTAGCCATAGTGTTGCTCTTCATTGTGTTGGGGTCAGGGATGATGACGCCCATGTTGTAGATGATTGTCAAAAGCTCGTGTCGCTCTTGGTGAGGAGGGTTGTCAACCTCTTGTTGCTCTTGTCGTGGAGGATTTCCATTGTCTTCATGCTCTTTATGAACTTGATGTTCTTGGCGAGCTTGCGGAGGAGCTTGTCGAGCTCGATGAGGAACTTGATGATGCACGCGAGCTTGAAATATTCGTTCTTGAATTTCTTCGTGAAGTGCTTCTTCATGTTCACGAGCTTGTCGGCCTCGGTCGGCTATGGCTCAACTTGAATATCGGAGGGCTTGTTGTGCCTCAAGTGCTTGAGCTTCACAGAGTTATTGTTCTTGGTGTTGTGCCTCGGCATCTTGTGCAACTTGGTTTAGACGCGCTCGCTCTTCCTCTTCATGTTGTCGTTGTCGTTCTCGTGCTAGCGCAAAAGCCTCTTGGGTTTGACATCGTCGATGCTCTTGAGAGTCGGTGTTGCATAGAGGATTGAGGCTTGCTTGACGATCGTTGCGCGCGGCACAGCGTAGAGTGTTTGATGTGGGTGTACTTGAGCCGAAGAGGGTGAAGTCGGAGTGTCGACTTTAGCAAGTCCTTCTTGATGAGGATGAAGTGGAAGAAGAGCAGTTGAGCAACAAAGCGCGAATCTCGTCCATTCTTGCGTCATTCTCTTGCTTGTGATCGTCGAGCTTGTGGTCGAAGTAGTCCCTTGTACGTTGCTCAGAGAGTCGCAAGTCGGCGGCGAGGTTGTCGATGCATTCACTCATAGCTTGTTGCTCTTGATGCAAAGCACGTTGTGCACCAAAGAGGTGACTCTTGGTGACATAGGAGTTCATGTCGTCATCGTGCTCAATGAAGAGTGGGTTGGTAGAAGTACTTGGCCTATCCATAATTCCAAGACAAATGTGAGTGGTAGAAAGAGAAGAACGAATACCAAATGTACCCAGACCGAAGTTGAAAGTGGATCGATGATCACTCCAATGTAGGACAACGAAATAGAACAATTGGTACTAGCTCTTGTTGGTTTCTCACACCTACACAAGTAAAAGCTTATGGTGGAGCTTGGTTAGGATGGTGGCACAAAATTTGATGCAATTGTATGTGAGCTTCAATAATGTTGGAAAAGATTCACAAGATGCAATGTAACAAGTAGACCAAGCATATAAGGTACACGGAAACACACACACACAAAGATAAGTGGGGTCATGCAACCAAGGGTGAGCCAAAATGTGGAATCAGCAAAAATGCTCTTGTTGCACAACACTAGAGAGACGCTAGCACGATTGCACAATAGGCGGATACAAGACCTTGGGCACAACCTACGTAGCAAAAATGCAATGACTTCTATCCCAAGTATGCTCTATGCAAGTTGTTTCTATGATATGATCCAAGATGATCTAGTATGACAATTTTAATGTTGTATGATGCTATGGTTCTTGCTTAAAAGCTCTTTGCTTATCTTTCCTCTTTGCTTAAAAGCTTGTTTGGCTCTTTGATGTTTGAGCTCTTTTCTCATGCAATGCTTCACGAACCAAGATAGCAATTGTTTTTGCGATGACAACTTTGTGACACAAGAGATGATACCAATATATGCAACAATGATGTATGTATGCTATGGGAAGTATGATCACTAATGTGCACAAGTCTCGTTGCCGGCAATACTCAATGGCTAGTCTCGATGGGTAAGCAACGCAAAGGTGTAGGCTATGTTGGCTATCAATGTAATGGCAAGAATGATGTATCACAATACCAAGACGGGGTTACTGGTCTTGCTTCCGGTATTGTGTAAAAATGGTGGACCGAATACCAAGATTTAGTCGAGATGGTCGTTGTTAATGACGCGTCCGTGGAGAAGATGAGCGGCGGTGATGTCGACGTCGAACCGTACCTAGATAGCCGAAACACAAAAGGATACGGAACTGCAACTCAAATTCTCAAAGCTCGAAGTGGCAACACGTGTCGGAGAGCGAAACGGTCCAAATGGTGGTGGTATGCGGAAGTGGTGATGGTGTAATGGTGGTGGGAGTGCATATGCAGAAATGTGGGGTGGTGGTGGTGACTACACTGGAAAAAATTCAGTTTCGTCAAGGTCGGTCGGACGTCCGGGCTGGGTCGGTCGTTGGACATGCGGGCTGGGTCGGACGTCCGGTGCCTGGGCGAATTTCGAGCACGGGATGAACAACTAGGGTTCGAGGTGGAGATGGAAAAAATGGTCAAATCCGGCGGATTTTGTGCATGGAAAGGGGGGGAGGGGGAAAAGCTAGATCCACTCAAAACAAAGCAAATCCACGGATCCAAACCAACAAAATCTCAACACACTAATGAATCACAAAAAAAATTGGGGCTATTTTTGTGGGGAATTTTCGAATTAGGACAAAAAAACAAGGCTAGAAACACAACGGGGAGGCTCCGAAATCGTGATCGACCTGGCTCATGATACCAAGATGATGTAGGGTAGAACCCTAATCGCCCGATCTTTCACGAAAGGAGCGGATCCCGCGATGAACACGAAGAACACGAGGGGAAAAAAGAGGGAAACCACAAGGGAAACACAAGAGAATCACTAAACCAACACAAGAAAGTCACACATGTGCTAGATCCTCGGATACATAGAGTTCACATGGTACACGATCAACTAAGGACGATACAAGGGTAACGGTCTTCTCCATGAGGAGGTCTTGATGTTCTTCCCTAAAGAGGGGTCTTGAATTCGCTTGGGAGATCTTCTCCATAGGAGGCTCGAATATCCGAGGAGAAGGTAACCAAGTGGATGAGCAAAGCTCTCACACGAAATATGAGCTAATCCTTTGCTAATCCTAGAAAGTTGGATGAGGTGGAGTATATATAGTCTTAGTGCAAAAGAGGGGGCGAAGGGGTACATGGGCTGCGGCCCAACACGAAACGGTGCCTAACGGACGTCCGTAGATTCGGCTCGGGTGGTCTTCGGTCGGACGTCCGGTCGGGGTCGGTCGTCCGGGGGGCATCGGATGTCCGTCTGTTTTGGCTCGGGTGTGGAAGTGTCAGTTGTCCGGAGGAGGCCAGACGTCCGGAGCCTGGAGGTTGTCGGACATCCGGGGTTCATCGGTCGTCCGGAGCCTGGAGACTTTGAGCAGCTCTTCTTCTTCGTCTCTATCTTCACGTCCATCTTCCTCTTCTTCTTCTCCTTGCTCCTTAGCTTCTCCATGATACCTGAGTATGCACAATGTGTCCATATGAGGTAGTAGCCATGTCTCATGTGCATCGAAATGGAAATCTGAGAGGAGTGATGTCACCTCGGTTTCGAGAGCTCTTGCACGTGGTCGTGTCATGGGTCCGCTAGGCACTTGGTGAGGCGATGGTAGGTCCATGGGGCTGACCTTGGGATGCTCCGCATCACATGTGCTAGATCCTCGAGTACATAAGAGAACACATGATCCATGGACAACTAAGGACGATACAAAGGTAGCCGGTCTTCTCCGTGAGGAGGTCTTGATGTTCTTCTCTGCAAGGAGGTCTTGAATCCAAAGGGATCTTCTCCGAAGAGGGGCCACGGTCTCTCTCCTGGAGTAGATCCGATGTGGATGAGCAATGCTCTATCTCTAAATATGAGCTAAACCAATGCTGACCCTAGCTAGGAGGAATAGGAGGTCTATTTATAGTCTTAGTGCAAAAGGGGGTGAAGTGGGGGTACATGGGCTGCGGCCCAACTCATGGTAGCGCACATGCATCGGATGTCCGGGAGTCACCGGTCGTCCGGAGGCTCCCGAGGGTCCGGACGTCCGGTGCTTGTCGGACGTCCGTAGATTCGGCTCGGGTGTGCTTCGGTCGGACATCCGGTTGGGGTCGGTCGTTGGGGCACCGGTCGTCTGGGTGGCCTCAGAATTCCGTCGTTTTGGCTCGGGTGAGGAGGTGTCGGACGTCTGGTCTGGGTTGGACGTTCGAAGCCCAGAGATCATCGGACGTCCGGTCCTGGTCCGTCGTCCGGAGCCTATAGCTTCTTCCGCATCTCTTCTTCTTCGTCTTCACGTCCATCTTCCTCTTCTTCTTCTCCTTGCTCCTTAGCTTCTTCATGGCCAACTCCTAGATATCCGAGTATGGACAATGTCTCTGTTTGAGGTAGTAGCCATGTCTCATGTGTATCGAAGTGGAATTGTGAGAGGAGAGATGTCACCTCGGTTTCGTGAGCTCTTGCACGTGCTCGTGTCATGGGTCCGCTAGGCACTTGGTGAGACGATGGTAGGTCCATGGGGATAACCTTGGGATGCTCCGCATCACTCCAACTTTGGAAGATCAAATTCGTGAGGCACAACTCCTTGAAACCATGGTGAAGAAGGTGAAACAGGGTGTTGCCAAGGGCTTACCCACATACAAGTGCTATCACATTGATGACAGAGACACTTTAATCTTTGAGGACCGGATTGTGGTTCCTAAAGGTGATCTAAGGAAGATCATAATGAATGAAGCGCACAATTCTCTCCTCTCCATCCATCCAGGCATTTCGAAGATGTACCATGACCTCAAGCAGTCGTATTGGTGGACTCGAATGAAGCAAGAGATTGCTCAGTTCGTGAATGAATGTGATGTCTGTCGAAGGGTGAAAGTAGAACACCAACGACCAGCTAGTCTCCTCCAACCTCTTGCTATTCCAGAATTGAAGTTTGATCATATCGAAATGGACTTTTTCACTGGCTTTCCAAAGTCCAAGCGTGGGAATGATGCTATCTTCGTTGTCATTGACAAGCTTACAAAAGTGGCTCATTTCCTTCCAATCAAATAATCTATCATGGCAGCTCAGTTGGCAGAGCTATACACCTCAAGAATTGTCTCGTTGCACGGTATTCCACAATTGATCTCTTCAAACCGCGGAAGCATTTTCACTTCCAGGTTCTGGGACTCCTTCCATAAGGCCATGGGCACCAACATTCGCTTCAGCACGGCTTTCCATCCTCAAATAAGTGGCCAATTGGAGAGAGTCAATCAAATCCTCGAAGACATGCTCAGAGCTTGTGTCATCTCTTTCGGTATGAAGTGGAAAGATTGCCTCACATATGCTGAGTTCTCCTACAACAACAACTTCCAAGCAAGTTCGGGCAAGGCCCCATTTGAAATTCTTTATGGCAGGCAGTGTCATACTCCTCACAATTGGTTCGAGACTGGTGAATGCCAACTTCTTGGCAATGACTTGATCACAGAAGCTGAAGAAATGTGTAAAGTCATCCGTGAAAATCTCAAAGACGCGCAATCGTGCCTGAAGAGTTACTGTGATAGCAAGCACTGTGACTTGGATTTTGTGACTAGAGACCATGTCTATCTTCCCGTCTCTCCAATGAAAGGCACTCAATGCTTCGGTGTCAAAGGGAAGTTTGCCCCGAGATATGTGGGTCCTTTCAAGATCATTGGCAAAATAGGTGACCTCGCCTATCAACTCAAGCTTCCGTCCAACTTCTTAAATGTGCATGAGGTGTTTCACATGTCACAGCTTCGCAAGTGCTTCAAGACGCCTAAGCGCACTATCAACTTCGAAGAGATTGACCTCCAAGAAGACGTGTCTTATCATGAGCATCCCGTTGTCATTCTTGAAGAAACTGAGCGCAAAACTCGCAACAAGTCGATCAAATTCCTGAAAGTTAAGTGGTCTCACCATTCCGACCGAGAAGCTACATGGGAGAGTGAGGAACACCTCCATTCCGAATATCCGGAGTTCTTACAGTCCTAGATCTCAGGTCGAGATCCTCTTGTAGTGGTGGAGAGTTGTAACGCCCCTGATGTAACATTCCATAATTATAACTCCAACTCTTGCCATTTCTGGCAATGTTATATGTTATATCCTCCGTGGTTGGGTTTTGTCTTTGTTTTGCATTTTGTTCATGTCATGCATTTCATCTCATGTCATCATGTGCATCTCATTTGCATTTGTGTTTGTCCTATGCATCCGATCATTTTCCCCGTTGTCCATTTCAGGATCCGACACTCACACATGCACCCGTTGCATCCCTCATATCTCATTTTGTGAGCGGGATAAAATGTTCTCGGAATGGGCCGATATTTTTCAAGTGGCCTTTTTACATCACCGGTAGGCCGCCTGTCAAATTTTGTTGCATTTGGAGGTCGTTTGATGCCCCAATGGTTAACCGTGTAACCGCCGAAACCCCTCTCTCATTTCAGCCCAACACCCCTTC
This sequence comes from Triticum urartu, assembly GCF_003073215.2. NCBI lineage: Eukaryota > Viridiplantae > Streptophyta > Magnoliopsida > Poales > Poaceae > Triticum > Triticum urartu. The sequence goes on from NC_053028.1 coordinate 377,965,201, forward strand.
ACAACAGCCCACTAGCCCATCTAAACCCCCTCCATGCTCTCCGTCATTGGATCACGATCGTGTGGGCGAAAACTTCAACTCATTTGGACTCTCCTAGCTCCCTCTACCTATATAAACACCTCCCCCCATCCAAATCACAGGTCTAACCCTAACCTCCCCCTTCCCCCGCGCGCCGGACATGTCCAGACGGCGCCGGACGCGTCCGCCACCTCCCCGCAGCCAACCGGCACTTGCTACGTGGCCTGCTCCGCCGTCAGCCGCCCCGGCCCGCCAGGCCCGCGCGGGGCCCCCTGGCCCGCATCGCCTTGCGCCGCCGCCCGGACTTCGCCGCCTCCCCGCGCCTTGTCGCCGTTGCGCTGGATCTCGCGCCCGCCGCCACCTGGAACATCACCGGCCCCTCGCCGGAGCTTGCCGTCCCGCCGCCGCAGCGCTCCACCGCCGCCGCACCTCCGCCTCCCGCTGCCGCGTCGCCACCTCGCCGCCGAGCGCCGCTGCCCATCGCTGCGCCGCTCGCCGCCGACCTCCTCGTCACCCACGCCGCCGTCGCCAGAGTCCGGTCGCCAGATCCACCAGACCGTATTAGATCCACCTGTACGGTGAACCAAACGCCGCCCCGTCCCCGGTTCCCTCCGTCCCGGGTCCTCCCTGTCCATGTTTCGCGAGGTGAAATTCGGCTAAGTCCCAGATTCCTTGCGATATGTGCACATGTTTGACCGTCCATAAGTTCGTGCTCGTAGCTCCATTTTGCGTGCATGATATACAGAAATGTTCATCTCATGATGCTCTACATGCTAGTGTCATTTGTATGCATGTTATTGTCCATATTGAAGCCCTAATCTTCGTTGCAAAAGTGCTAAATGATGTTGTCTGCTGGAATCCATCATAACTTGTTGATTTGTATTTTTCATAGCATTTTGTGTGTTTGTCTTTTGAGCATCATGTCTACATGTTTTCGAAGCATCTTCATGCCATCTTTACAGTGGGGCAATCCTTGTATTTTTATGTGTCCTGTGGTGACTAGCACAAGCATGCAAAGTAGTCCACTTAATGTTGCTGTTTTCAGCCACTAAGTTTTTCTGCTAAGTCTTTTCCTGTAGCATTAGGTTGCTATGTTGACTTGTTTCCACAAGTAAATCCTTGCATATTTCGATGAAGTTCAGTAAGGATGTTTTGAAGATATGGTCATGCTCTATCCATTCATGCCTTTGTTTGGAATTATGTTGTACTTTAGCTTGTCATTACCATGCTCTCCTTTTGCTAAATATTGTTGTTGTCGGTCTGTTAACAGAAGGTGCATTTTTGCCATGTGTTTTGCTAGTAATCCATGCACCCTATGACCATGATATTGAAGGAAATATGCCCTAGAGGAAATAATAAAGTTATTATTTATTTCCTTATATCATGATAAATGTTTATTATTCATGCTAGAATTGTATTAACCGGAAACATAATACATGTGTGAATACATAGACAAACAGAGTGTCACTAGTATGCCTCTACTTGACTAGCTCGTTAATCAAAGATGGTTATGTTTCCTAACCATGAACAAGGAGTTGTTATTTGATTAACGGGATCACATCATTAAGTGAATGATCTGATTGACATGACCCATTCCATTAGCTTAGCACCCGATCGTTTAGTATGTTGCTATTGCTTTCTTCATGACTTATACATGTTCCTATAACTATGAGATTATGCAACTCCCGTTTGACGGAGGAACACTTTGTGTGCTACCAAACGTCACAACGTAACTGGGTGATTATAAAGGAGCTCTACAGGTGTCTCCAAAGGTACTGTTGGGTTGGCGTATTTCGAGATTAGGATTTGTCACTCCGATTGTCGGAGAGGTATCTCTGGGCCCTCTCGGTAATGCACGTCACTTAAGCCTTGCAAGCATTGCAACTAATGAGTTAGTTGCGGGATGATGTATTACAGAACGAGTAAAGAGACTTGCCGATAACGAGATTGAACTAGGTATTGGTATACCGACGATCGAATCTCGGGCAAGTAACATACCGATGACAAATGGAACAACGTATGTTGTTATGCGGTCTGACCGATAAAGATCTTCGTAGAATATGTAGGAGCCAATATGGGCATCCAGGTCCCGCTATTGGTTATTGACCGGAGACATGTCTCGGTCATGTCTACATTGTTCTCGAACCCGTAGGGTCCGCACGCTTAAGGTTACGATGACAGTTATATTATGAGTTTATGCATTTTGATGTACCGAAGTGTGAGTCCCGGATGTGATCACGGACATGACGAGGAGTCTCGAAATGGTCGAGACATAAAGATTGATATATTGGAAGCCTATGTTTGGATATCGGAAGTGTTCCGGGTGAAATCGGGATTTTACCGGAGTACCGGGAGGTTACCGGACCCCCCCGGGAGCTATATGGGCCCATAGTGGGCCTTAGTGGAAAAGAGAAGAGGCACCAACATGGGCCACGCGCCCCTCCCCTCCCTTGGTCCGAATAGGACAAGGAGAGGGGGCCGGCCCCTCTCTCTCTTTTCCCCCCTCCGCGAATCCTATTCCAACTAGGATTGGGGGGGGGGGGGAATCCTACTCCCAGAGGGAGTAGGACTCTCCTGGCGCGCCTCTCCTAGGCCGGCCGCACCCCCCCTTTAGTCCTTTATATACGGAGGCAGGGGCACCCCAGAGACACAAGTTGATCCACGTGATCTTATTCTTAGCCGTGTGCGGCGCCCCCAGCCACCATAGTCCTCGATAATATTGTAGTGGTGCTTAGGCGAAGCCCTGCGACAGTAGTACATCAAGATCGTCACCACGCCGTCGTGCTGACGGAACTCTTCCCCGACACTTTGCTGGATCGGAGTCCGGGGATCGTCATCGAGCTGAACGTGTGCTAAAACTCGGAGGTGCCGTAGTTTCGGTGCTTGATCGGTCGGGCCGTGAAGACGTACGACTACATCAACCAAACGCTTCCGTTGTCGATCTACAAGGGTACGTAGATCACACTCTCCCCTCTTTGCTATGCATCACCATGATCTTGCGTGTGCGTAGGAAATTTTGAAATTACTACGTTCCCCAACAGTGGTATCAGAGCCTAGGTTTTATATGTTGATGTTATATGCACGAGTAGAACACAAGTGAGTTGTGGGCGATATAAGTCATACTGCTTACCAGCATGTCATACTTTGGTTCGGCGGTATTGTTGGATGAAGCGGCCCCGACCGACATTACGCGTACGCTTACGCGAGACCGGTTCTCCCGACGTGCTTTGCACAGAGGTGGCTTGCGGGGTGACAGTTTCTCCAACTTTAGTTGAATCAAGTGTGGCTACGCCCGGTCCTTGCGAAGGTTAAAACAGCACCAACTTGACAAACTATCGTTGTGGTTTTGATGCGTAGGTAAGATTAGTTCTTGCTTAAGCCCGTAGCAGCCACGTAAAACTTGCAACAACAAAGTAGAGGACGTCTAACTTGTTTTTGCAGGGCATGTTGTGATGTGATATGGTCAAGACATGATGCTGTTTTTATTGTATGAGATGATCATGTTTTGTAACCGAGTTATCGGCAACTGGCAGGAGCCATATGGTTGTCGTTTTATTGTATGCAATGCAATCGCGATGTAATGCTTTACTTTATCACTAAGCGGTAGCGATAGTCGTGGAAGCACAAGCTTGGCGAGATGACAACGATGCTATGATGGAGATCATGGTGTCACGCCGGTGACGATGGTGATCAAGACGGTGCTTCGGAGATGGAGATCACAAGTACAAGATGATGATGGCCATATCATATCACTTATATTGATTGAATGTGATGTTTATCTTTTATGCATCTTATCTTGCTTTGATTGACGGTAGCATTATAAGATGATCTCTCACTAATTATCAAGAAGTGTTCTCCCTGAGTATGCACTGTTGTGAAAGTTCTTCGTGCTGAGACACCATGTGATGATCGGGTGTGATAGGCTCTACGTTCAAATACAACGGGTGCAAAACAGTTGCACACGCGGAATACTCAGGTTATACTTGACGAGCCAAGCATATACAGATATGGCCTCGGAACACGGAGACCGAAAGGTCGAGCGTGAATCATATAGTAGATATGATCAACGTAGTGATGTTCACCAATGAAACTACTCCATCTCACGTGATGATCGGACATGGTTTAGTTGATTTGGATCACGTAATCACTTAGAGGATTAGAGGGATGTCTATCTAAGTGGGAGTTCTTTAAGTAAATTAACTGAACTTAAATTTATCATGAAACTTAGTACCTGATAAGTATCTTGCTTGCTTATGCTTGTTTGTAGATAGATGGCTCGTGTTGTTGTTCCGTTGAATTTTAATGCGTTCCTTGAGAAAGAAAAGTTGAAAGATGATGGTAGCAATTACACGGACTGGGTCCGTAACTTGAGGATTATCCTCATTGCTGCACAGAAGAATTACGTCCTAGAAGCACCGCTGGGTGCCAGGCCTGCTGCAGGAGCAATGCCGGATGTTATGAACGTCTGGCAGAGCAAAGCTGATGACTACTCAATAGTTCAGTGTGCCATGCTTTACGGCTTAGAATCGGGACTTCAACAGCGTTTTGAACGTCATGGAGCATATGAGATGTTCCAGGAGTTGAAGTTAATATTTCAAGAAAATGCCCGGATTGAGAGATATGAAGTCTCCAATAAGTTCTATAGCTGCAAGATGGAGGAGAACAGTTCTGTCAGTGAGCATATACAAAAAATGTCTGGGTATAATAATCACTTGATTCAATTGGGAGTTAATCTTCCAGATGATTGCGTCATTGACAGAATTCTCCAATCACTGCCACCAATCTACAAGAGCTTCGTGATGAACTATAATATGCAAGGGATGAATAAAACTATTCCCGAGCTCTTCGCAATGCTGAAAGCTGCGGAGGTAGAAATCAAGAAGGAGCATCAAGTGTTGATGGTAAACAAGACCACTAGTTTCAAGAAAAAGGGCAAAGGGAAGAAGAAGGGAAACTTCAAGAAGAACAGCAAACAAGTTGCTGCTCAAGAGAAGAAACCCAAGTCTGGACCTAAGCCTGAAACTGAGTGCTTCTACTGCAAGCAGACTGGTCACTGGAAGCGGAACTGCCCCAAGTATTTGGTGGATAAGAAGGATGGCAAGGTGAACAAAGGTATATGTGATATACATGTTATTGATGTGTACCTTACTAATGCTCGCAGTAGCACCTGGGTATTTGATACTGGTTCTGTTGCTAATATTTGCAACTCGAAACAGGGACTACGGATTAAGCGAAGATTGGCTAAGGACGAGGTGACGATGCGCGTGGGAAACGGTTCCAAAGTCGATGTGATCGCAGTCGGCACGCTACCTCTACATCTACCTTCGGGATTAATATTAGACCTAAATAATTGTTATTTGGTGCCAGCGTTAAGCATGAACATTATATCTGGATCTTGTTTGATGCGAGACGGTTATTCATTTAAATCAGAGAATAATGGTTGTTCTATTTATATGAGTAATATCTTTTATGGTCATGCACCCTTGAAGAGTGGTCTATTCTTATTGAATCTCAATAGTAGTAACACACATATTCATAATGTTGAAACCAAAAGATGCAGAGTTGATAATGATAGTGCAACTTATTTGTGGCACTGCCGTTTAGGTCATATCGGTGTAAAGCGCATGAAGAAACTCCATACTGATGGACTTTTGGAACCACTTGATTATGAATCACTTGGTACTTGCGAACTGTGCCTCATAGGCAAGATGACCAAAACACCGTTCTCCGGTACTATGGAGAGAGCAACAGATTTGTTGGAAATCATACATACAGATGTATGTGGTCCGATAAATATTGAGGCTCGTGGCGGATATCGTTATTTTCTCACCTTCACAGATGACTTAAGCAGATATGGGTATATCTACTTAATGAAACATAAGTCTGAAATGTTTGAAAAGTTCAAAGAATTTCAGAGTGAAGTTGAAAATCATTGTAACAAGAAAATAAAGTTTCTACGATCTGACCGTGGAGGAGAATATTTGAGTTACGAGTTTGGTGTACATTTGAAAAATTGTGGAATAGTTTCGCAACTCACGCCACCCGGAACACCATAGCGCAATGGTGTGTCCGAACGTCGTAATCGTACTTTACTAGATATGGTGCGATCTATGATGTCTCTTACTGATTTACTGCTATCGTTTTGGGGATACGCTCTAGAGACGGCCGCATTCACGTTAAATAGGGCACCATCAAAATCCGTTGAGACGACGCCTTATGAACTGTGGTTTGGCAAGAAACCAAAGTTGTCGTTTCTGAAAGTTTGGGGCTGCGATGCTTATGTGAAAAAGCTTCAACCTGATAAGCTCGAACCCAAATCGGAGAATGTGTCTTCATAGGATATCCAAAGGAAACTATTGGATACACCTTCTATCACAGATCCGAGGCAAGACTTTTGTTGCTAAGTTCGGAAACTTTCTGGAGCAGGAGTTTCTCTCGAAAGAAGTGAGTGGGAGGAAAGTAGAACTTGACGAGGTAACTATACCTGCTCCCTTATTGGAAAGTAGTGCATCACAGAAAACTGTTTCTGTGACACCTACACCAATTAGTGAGGAAGCTAATGATAATGATCATGAAACTTCAGAACAAGATACTACTGAACCTCGTAGATCAACCAGAGTAAGATCCACGCCAGAGTGGTACGGTAATCCTGTTCTGCAAGTCATGCTACTAGATCATGATGAACCTATGAACTATGAAGAAGCGATGGTGAGCCCAGATTCCGCAAAGTGGCTTGAAGCCATGAAATCTGAGATGGGATCCATGTATGAGAACAAAGTATGGACTTTGGTTGACTTGCCCGATGATCGGCAAGCAATTGAGAATAAATGGATCTTCAAGAAGAAGACTGACGCTGACGGTAATATTACTGTCTACAAAGCTCGACTTGTCGCAAAAGGTTTTCGGCAAGTTCAAGGGATTGACTACGATGAGACCTTCTCACCCGTAGCGATGCTTAAGTCTGTCCGAATCATGTTAGCAATTGCTGCATTTTATGATTATGAAATTTGGCAGATGGATGTCAAAACTGCATTCCTGAATGGATTTCTGGAAGAAGAGTTGTATATGATGCAACCAGAAGGTTTTGTCGATCCAAAGGGAGCTAACAAAGTGTGCAAGCTCCAGCGATCCATTTATGGACTGGTGCAAGCCTCTCGGAGTTGGAATAAACGTTTTGATAGTGTGATCAAAGCATTTGGTTTTATACAGACTTTTGGAGAAGCCTGTATTTACAAGAAAGCGAGTGGGAGCTCTATAGCATTTCTGATATTAGATGTAGATGACATATTACTAATTGGAAATGATATAGAATTTCTGGATAGCATAAAGGGATACTTGAATAAGAGTTTTTCAATCAAAGACCTCGGTGAAGCTGCTTACATATTAGGCATTAAGATCTATAGAGATAGATCAAGACGCTTAATTGGACTTTCACAAAGCACATACCTAGACAAAGTTTTGAAGAAGTTCAAAATGGATCAAGCAAAGAAAGGGTTCTTGCCTATGTTACAAGGTGTGAAGTTGAGTAAGACTCAATGCCCGACCACTGCAGAAGATAGAGAGAATATGAAAGATGTTCCCTATGCTTCATCCATAGGCTCTATCATGTATGCAATGTTGTGTACCAGACCTGATGTGTGCCTTGCTATAAGTCTAGCAGGGAGGTACCAAAGTAATCCAGGAGTGGATCACTGGACAGCGGTCAAGAACATCCTGAAGTACCTGAAAAGGACTAAGGATATGTTTCTCATATATGGAGGTGACAAAGAGCTCATCGTAAACGGTTACGTTGATGCAAGCTTTGACACTGATCCGGACGATTCTAAATCGCAAACCGGATACGTGTTTACATTAAACGGTGGAGCTGTCAGTTGGTGCAGTTCTAAACAAAGCGTCGTGGCGGGATCTACATGTGAAGCGGAGTACATAGCTGCTTCGGAAGCAGCAAATGAAGGAGTCTGGATGAAGGAGTTCATATCCGATCTAGGTGTCATACCTAGTGCATCGGGTCCAATGAAAATCTTTTGTGACAATACTAGTGCAATTGCCTTGGCAAAGGAATCTAGATTTCACAAGAGAACCAAGCACATCAAGAGACGCTTCAATTCCCATCCGGGATCTAGTCCAGGTGGGAGACATAGAGATTTGCAAGATACATACGGATCTGAATGTTGCAGACCCATTGACTAAGCCTCTTCCACGAGCAAAACATGATCAGCACCAAGGCTCCATGGGTGTTAGAATCATTACTGTGTAATCTAGATTATTGACTCTAGTGCAAGTGGGAGACTGAAGGAAATATGCCCTAGAGGCAATAATAAAGTTATTATTTATTTCCTTATATCATGATAAATGTTTATTATTCATGCTAGAATTGTATTAACCGGAAACATAATACATGTGTGAATACATAGACAAACAGAGTGTCACTAGTATGCCTCTACTTGACTAGCTCGTTAATCAAAGATGGTTATGTTTCCTAACCATGAACAAGGAGTTGTTATTTGATTAACGGGATCACATCATTAAGTGAATGATCTGATTGACATGACCCATTCCATTAGCTTAGCACCCGATCGTTTAGTATGTTGCTATTGCTTTCTTCATGACTTATACATGTTCCTATAACTATGAGATTATGCAACTCCCGTTTGACGGAGGAACACTTTGTGTGCTACCAAACGTCACAACGTAACTGGGTGATTATAAAGGAGCTCTACAGGTGTCTCCAAAGGTACTGTTGGGTTGGCGTATTTCGAGATTAGGATTTGTCACTCCGATTGTCGGAGAGGTATCTCTGGGCCCTCTCGGTAATGCACATCACTTAAGCCTTGCAAGCATTGCAACTAATGAGTTAGTTGCGGGATGATGTATTACAGAACGAGTAAAGAGACTTGCCGATAACGAGATTGAACTAGGTATTGGTATACCGACGATCGAATCTCGGGCAAGTAACATACCGATGACAAATGGAACAACGTATGTTGTTATGCGGTCTGACCGATAAAGATCTTCGTAGAATATGTAGGAGCCAATATGGGCATCCAGGTCCCGCTATTGGTTATTGACCGGAGACATGTCTCGGTCATGTCTACATTGTTCTCGAACCCGTAGGGTCCGCACGCTTAAGGTTACGATGACAGTTATATTATGAGTTTATGCATTTTGATGTACCGAAGTTTGTGAGTCCCGGATGATCACGGACATGACGAGGAGTCTCGAAATGGTCGAGACATAAAGATTGATATATTGGAAGCCTATGTTTGGATACCGGAAGTGTCCCGGGTGAAATCGGGATTTTACCGGAGTACCGGGAGGTTACCGGAACCCCCCCGGGAGCTATATGGGCCATAGTGGGCCTTAGTGGAAAAGAGAAGAGGCAGCCAACATGGGCCACGCGCCCCTCCCCTCCCTTGGTCCGAATAGGACAAGGAGAGGGGGCCGGCCCCTCTCTCTCTTTTCCCCCCTCCGCGAATCCTATTCCAACTAGGATTGGGGGGGGGGGGAATCCTACTCCCAAAGGGAGTAGGACTCTCCTGGCGCGCCTCTCCTAGGCCGGCCGCACCCCCCCTTTAGTCCTTCATATACGGAGGCAGGGGCACCCCAGAGACACAAGTTGATCCACGTGATCTTATTCTTAGCCGTGTGCGGCGCCCCCAGCCACCATAGTCCTCGATAATATTGTAGTGGTGCTTAGGCGAAGCCCTGCGACAGTAGTACATCAAGATCGTCACCACGCCGTCGTGCTGACGGAACTCTTCCCCGACACTTTGCTGGATCGGAGTCCGGGGATCGTCATCGAGCTGAACGTGTGCTAAAACTCGGAGGTGCCATAGTTTCGGTGCTTGATCGGTCGGGCCGTGAAGACGTACGACTACATCAACCAAACGCTTCCGTTGTCGATCTACCAAGGGTACGTAGATCACACTCTCCCCTCGTTGCTATGCATCACCATGATCTTGCGTGTGCGTTGGAAATTTTTTGAAATTACTAGGTTCCCCAACAGATATTGCCATGTTTAGCTTCATAAATGTGTATTCTTACTGTTGGTTACCTTTTTATGCCATGAAATGCTTTGCGGTGAGTTGCATGAGCTTGCGAAGTTGCTACCATGAATATGTTTCTGCCATGCCATGTTTTCCTACCAAGTCTGAATCTGTTCATATCACTTGCAAGTTCAGTAAGGGAGTTCTGTTCATTGCCTTTAGTACTAGCATACCATGCTCAAGTTTCCCATGATATGTTCCTGTAGCATCTTGTTTACTAGCTCCAAACATTGCTACCTGATGTTGTTTATGCCATGTGTTTTGTTAAACTGTTGTCATTTGCATTTTTGCCATGCTGTTTTAGATTTGTTCTAGTGAGTTCTAGCAGGAGCTCATTCTTCATGATTTGTAGAGTTTCACCTGTACTTCACTACCATGTGTTTTGTTTTTATGTTGGAGTGCTCTAGCACAGTTTCATGATGTATTTGAAGTGCTATGTTGCTGTTAAGCATAGTTTTGCGTCGTTCTTGTTTTGCTCATCATTTGCAAACCGTGCATCTGTTTCCAGTGATCTTTATATCGATTTCGACCAAAATATCCTAACCTTTCCAGTGGCATGCTTGGTCTTCCAAGTTGATGCCATGATCATCTTTTCCCTTCTGGAGTACCCATATGCATTGCACATCATATCTTGCGTCCCATGCCATGTCTTGCATCATGTTGCTTGTGCATTGCACCATGATTGATTGTTGTTCCATTGCTTGTGTTCTTGCTTTGGGTAGAGCCGGGAGACGAGTTCGTGAACGAGGTTCCTGTCGAGTACGTTTACGAGGAGCAAGCTTTCGACAACCCTGAGAACTTGGCAGGCAAGATGATCATTACCCCTGATATCACTTCTATCTTTGCTTGATAGTTGTTCGTTCTATCGCTATGTCGCACTACCGACCACTTGTTTATCATGCCTCCCATATTTCCATGTCAAGCCTCTAACCCACCTTCCTAGCAAAACGTTGCTAGTTGCAGGTGCCTTGCAGGTTGTTCCATGTTGGAACATGGATATGTTGGGATATCACAATATCTCTTATTTAATTAATGCATCTATGTACTTGGTAAAGGGTGGAAGGCTTGGCCTTTTTCTTGGTGTTTTGTTCCACTCTTGCCGCCCTAGTTTCCGTCATACCGGTGTTATGTTCCTTGATTTTGCGTTCGTTATGCGGTTGGGGTTATGGGACCCCCTTGACAGTTCGCTTTGAATAAATCTCTTCCAGCAAAGGTCCAACCCTGGTTTTACCATTTGCCTAGAATGTCTCATCCAGTGTGCCCTAAAATTTTCCTAGGGAGTAATTGACCTGAGGATTGGTTTTACTCGTAGGATGTCTCATCCAGTGTGCCCTAAGAACAAGATACGTGCGACTCCTATCAGGATTTGTTGGCACATCGGGCGGTCTTGCTGGTCTTATTTTACCATTGTCGAAATGTCTTGTAACCGGGATTCCGAGTCTGGTCGGGTTGTTCCGGGAGAAGGAATATCCTTCATTGATCGTGAGAGCTTGTGATGGGCAATGTTGGGACACCCTGCAGGGTATAAACTTTCAAGAGCCGTGCCCGCGGTTATGTGGCAGATGTTAATTTGTTAATATCCGGTTGTAGAGAACTTGACACTCGACTTAATTAAAAATGCGCCAAGCGCGTGTGTAACCGTGATGGTCTATTTTCGACGGAGTTCGGGAAGTGAACACGGTTGGGTTATGTTTGAACATAAGTAGTTCAGGATCACTTCTACCTCTGCGTCCATTGTGTATTTTCTCATCTTACTCTTGTACTCGTATGTTAGCCACCATATTTTCTTAGAGCTTGCTGCAACTCCACCTTCTAACCACATCCAACCTATAAGCTTAAATAGTCTTGATCTCGCGGGTTTTGTGATTGTTGAGTCCTCGTGACTCACAGATACTACCAAAACAGTTGCAGGTGCCGATGATACCAATACAGGTGATGCCACCAAGCTCAAGTGGGAGTTCGACGAAGACCTTGGCCGTTACTATGTTTCCTTTCCAGATGATCAGTAGTGGTGCCCAGTTGGGATGATCGGGATTTAGCATTTGGGGTTGTCTTCTTTTCTTTTGGATTCGTCCGTAGTCGGACCTTGTGTGTACTCTAATTGATGTATGAATAATTTGATCATTGTGTGACGTGGCGATTGTAAGCCAACTATTTACTTTCTTGTTCATTACATGGGATTATCTGAGGATGACCCTTCTTGCGACAATACCAAAATGCGGTTATGCCTCTAAGTCGTGCCTCGACACATGGGAGATATAGCCGCATCTTGGGCGTTACATGTAGCCATCGCTGCCGGAGCTTTCGCTGGAGGAGGAGCTGCCGCCGCCAGACGAGCCACGGTCGCCGCCAAGGGCGAACTCGCCTCCGGCGTCGTCGCGGCCGTGGTCAAGGCCTGGCTCGTGTGGTCCACCGCTGTCCTCAGGGCAGCACCCTGCGCGGCGGCCATCTTCCCCAAAAACCCTCACGTAGAGGGTCGCGACGCCGTCATACTTGAAGTGGAGGGTGCACCTCCTGCTCAGGTCGCGTGTGCGGGCAAACGTCTGCTAGCCGTGGACCAGGATCGCGTTGCCCACGGCAGAGACTTCCACCACGGCCCACGAGGCCTTGCTGCAGCAGCCGTCAGCTTGCAGCCAGAAGCCGTCAAGACCTGCGGCTGGCAGCTCACCGGCAAAAGAGCGCGGGAGCTGGAGCCAAGTGCCAGCCAGCTGCTCCGACCATACGATGAACTCCGGGAGCACCTCCTCCGAATGGAAGCGCGGCCGAGGAGGCCAGGCTACCATGGCACGCCTCCCCTCGGTGCAAGGCTGCTCCACCTAGAGTGGCCGCCGCCGCAGGAGGGGGCACCGCTGTGGCCGCCGAGGACGACACCGGTTCCCGAAGGAGTATGCCCGCACCCCCGAGGGGTAACGGCAGGGGTCACGGCGTGCTTGCGGGGGCGGCCACGACCCCTCCTGGGCGGTGGAGAGTCGGGCCCCTCCTGGCATGCCTTCCCCTTCTCTGTGGCCGTGAACCTCTTCGTTGGTGCCATGGGTGTCGCAGCAAGACGGCGGAGCAAAGAGGAAGAAGAAGCAAATGGGGTGGAGGACAAGATGAGAAATGGGGGCTCCGCCCCTCTCCTCATGTATAGTCAGAGGTAGGCCAACCGCCGGCCTCCATGATCACAGGTAATGATGGTTTTCCCCCTGCATGCAGCAGGGTCTCGTCAAGTCAAACGGTTGCCGAGGCAGCATGGGGAAGCGAAGGCGCCCACGTCCCATCAATCACCACGCGTCAATCAAGGTTGCAGGCGGTTGGGACCCATGGTGCTCCGCACTTGACTTTTGGCTTCGCCTCGTAGCCAAGATCGAGCACGCCTTGGGCCGGGGCCTACTGTCGGTGTTCTGGGACAAGGGGTGCCCAGACTTTCCTGCCTGCAGGCCTGTGCGTGGCTCCACCAATGGCTTGGTATGGCCCATCTTCAGCAGAGACCACTCAAGACCCTCGCGAGTGGCCTAGCCTCGCGAGGCGGACGACACCGAGACCTCCCCGGGAGCAGCCTTACTAGGCTGGCTCCCGAGGAGCGGAGATCTCTATGCAAGGGGAACCTCGTGAGGTTCACGTGACGTGAGCCATGATGACCAAGGCCAGGCGGGCGCTAGCGGGCGCAGTGTACCAGTTTCCTCTTTCGTGCTAAAGAGGCAGGCGTAGGTGAGGAGTCCCGAGGAATCAAGCAAAGCTTTCCATATCGGTGCAACAAGACCAAGACCAGCAAGATGGTAGGACGGAGGTCAGCACGGAGCCCACAGCGGCGTCACCACCAGAGCCTTTGGTAGGCGAAGACCACCTTTTGTCATGACAGCTTATACTAGTTGTCTCCTTTCAAACTTGGCCGTTGTGGGATCCCTTCCCGCCTAACAGTTGGGAAGAGGACCAGGGCCTCTATAAATAGGACTAGCCACCACCGTAGGGAGGGATCGACTCATCTTGGATCGTATCCATTCCATCCTCACATCCACCAGTGAGCCAATCTCAAGAACACCTCTTCTCATGAGGCTGTTCACCCATTGTACTAGTTCATCCTAAGCCCGTGAGGCAATCCACCAACACCACACTGGAGTAGGGTATTACACCGCATGGTGTCCGGAACCAGTATAAACCCTTGTGTCCCTTGTTCCTTGGGTTCGTCGAGCTAGGTCGGAGATCGTTGATCGAGCGAGCTTGGGAGAGAGTGTTCTTCATGCACACCCTAGAGTTTGAACCTCAAGGGTTAGCCGGAACCCGCAATCCGACACTTCTGAAGTGGTTTCAGTTCTGGTCTTGTTTTGCTGCTGCGTTTATTTGCATTGGTCACCAACTTCGACGACCGGTGTATATGATATGCGGCTTTGTTCCCTATATTTGCACTGGTGGCGAACTTTGATGCCCAGTGGATGTAATATGTGTAATAGCCATGATAGCCTAGCGTAAGTTGCTTACTTATTTATTTCCTTGTTGTCATGTTTATTTGTTTGCTTGTAGTCAGTGCAGTTCTTTTTCCGCGGTTTGCTAGTGGCCGCAATAACCTATGTTTTAAAACTAGGCCACAATAACCATGGGCTACATATTTACTGTAGTTACCATGGGCCTCCTACGGGCCGTAGAAACAATGGGCCTTCTAAGGGCATAGAAACAATGGGCCTTCTACGGGCCGTAGTATCAATGGGTCTTCTACGGGCCGTATCATCATTGGGCCTTCTAAGGGTCGTATGATTGATCGGCCAAACATGGGCCAATAACAGACCGCATTATGGGTCGTAAATGGGCTAGATTTGGAATCGTCCGTTCATGGGCCGACCATAACGGGCCGTCGTTAATCGGTCACAAACGGGCCGATTGTAACCACTGGCTGAATTTGGCCCACAAGGAGAAAATGCCAGTAACGGGCCGTAAGTAACCGAATGCTGGAAATAAGCCCAAGAATAAATGGGCCCTGAGAAGGCTGAAAGATAACACGGGTTGGAAACAGCCCAATGGAATAATGGGTCGTTAATGGGTATAAAGCAGTACACTATTCATTACGGGCCAGATTCACCACGAACCGTTAATGGGCCAAGAGTTACAAATGGCCTCGTATGGGCCGAAAGACATTATGGGCCATACATGGGCCAGAAGTTACAATGGGCTAGAATCATATTGGATGGCCCAGATGAAGCTACGGGGCTTAATTCCGGTAGGCCGTAACGGGCCGTGAGTTAGCGGGCCGTAAATGGGCTATATACGAACAGGCCGTTAACAGGATTTCTGTGGGCCGACCCGTTACCTTTTGACCAAGTCAAATAGGTTGGCCTTTTCACTGGAATGGGCCTCTGTTGGGCCGTGCCACGTGTCGACGTATCATAGGCGCCTCCTGTCCAATGAATGGATGGCATCTGTCCCAAAGGTGAGCCAACACGTGTTTCTCCGGCCAATGACAATTTTACACGTGGAAAATCCTCATTGGTCCAGGCTGTTAACGGGTTATCGGATCCAAAACCGGACCCGATAGCTTAAGGGCGACCCGTTACGGTGGATGCCATGTGTCGGTCACCCTTGACGAAAGCACTTCTAGGACGTGTGATTTATCATCATCGAAGTGGACACTTCCCTACGACAGCACAGGTATGACTATCTTGATTCTGTCATAAAATCGTCATGGATGTACATGCATGACAGAAAACGTGACCTACTGTGACAAGCACGTATCATCACGGAAGTGTATTTTTTGTAGTGGTGCTGCCACACCTTGCAGCCCAAAGTAGGAGAGAGAGAGAGCCGCAAGAATCAGGCTTCGACCTGCTGGCTGGATTCTCCCTCACCGGGCATCCATTTGGTTCAAGCCTTCAACTAATGTTTATAGCTTAATAATAGTAACATCTACCTGAGCCACTTAGTGCATAGGCTTGATGTAATAGAATCTTTATTGAGTTTGATGTGTACATTTGCTTTACTTTGGTAGCCCTTCTCTAATGTGGGGTTATGTTTTGCTGGAAGAGAGAGCTGCATCTTTATTCTTCAATCCCAAGGTTGTTTTAGGATTATGTAGGGCTTAGTTTGATGTGAAACTCTAATGGTTTCTATTAACAAAAAATTCACGTCAAACCCCTTTTACTAAAATAAAATACAAAAATCGAGTCATGAATGATGCTGGTGATTTCAATATATATTCGGTAATATAATTTGTATATTGTATATTCGGTAATATATTTTGTATATTGGTTGAATAACTTGTGGCACTTGAATGATAAACACAATGCATGTTTGATTAACAACTATTGTAGTATCCTTTGGTGCTCCTTGTAAGGTGTTACATTTATATTTCCCTGGGGAACATAACTAGAACCACATCTCCATCCTCAATTCCAGACTATGCCACAAACTCCTTCCACCCCAGTAGTTAGGTTGATGCAACCATCAAAGTCGATGTGGTAGGCAACTTCCATCAACTGATACCCATTCTTGTCTGCCGTCTCCATCTTTAGTATCTCTGAACTAGGAGCAATAATCCTGATTCTGGATGTCATTTTCTACAAATGGGCATGGGGTAGAAATGAAAAATGAACACCTGACATAACTTAATATTTGCACAGATCTAGCAACCATTACATAACAAGTGAAAAGATCTGAACCCAAAACAAAACTCAAAACTAACTACTGCTATTTCCTGACAAAACTGAAGAAATATGTGTAGGAATCCTTAGAGTAAACTCCTGACAAAACCGAACAAGAAATATACAAAGGAATAAATATTTTTAACTATTGAACAAGTATACATAGGAATCCCTACTGTTAACTATTGACAAAACCAAATAAGAATTATAGACATAAGTATTGATAAATCTAAAATAGCTGACGAACATATGGATTCAGTCCACGGACTTCAAAATGAGACCTACAAAGCAAAGAACAAAGAAAATAGGAAACACATACCCATGATTCCTCCAAGTTCCCAGCCGTTAGGCGACAAACATAAGGAGCACGAAACCCATGGTTGTTGTACAACAACGACTAAAGTTGCCCACGACGCTGACTCTGGGTGAGCTCCAACCCAGATTCATACACACAAGCTTTAGCTATGGGCACCATCCTTGCGAAGCACCTGCATGAACAATCCTCCATGGGCACCACAGGCAAAAAGAAGAAAAGAACAGAGAGAAGAGAGAGGAACCTAGATCAGATATTTGGAGGAAGGAAGAAAAAGGAGGAGGAGACTGAGCCACACACCAACATAGATGGATAGAATTTATAGGCAAGATGACTGGCAGGTTATAAAAATAATAAATAGGCAGGTGGGCAACCAGTCGGTAGAAAATAGTTATTATGATGTTGTCACACACGTCCATACAACATTGACTACAAAAACAGTTTAAGTACAAATACAGCAGCAGTTCAAAGGATCATGGGAGAGCACATACAACAGCAGGTCAACTTGCACATACCAAATATTTAGATAGAATAACTCATTCAGAGATAGACATATGCATTCATTCAGTCATTCAACTATCTGCTCTCTCCCAGCATAATCTTAAAAACATAAAAATTTAGTACTTCAATCATAACGATCAAAGAACCCATGCCACTAGACCCTGGTGGATGGATGTGGAGCCATGACTGTTCTTCCCCTAGCCCACCTGATGATTACTAGAGAGTTCCTTCTCCTGCTGTTTGGGAAAACTAGATCCATTTCAGTGGAGTTGCAAGTTTCCAGCACTTTGTCGGCAAGGCGTCTATTGAACTCTGCCTCCACTTCCTCCTCGGCTGCATGTTGTGCCCTCTACCCGTGCCTCCTCCTCATACTCTGCTCTGGTGCTGCAGGCCTCAACTCGACAGCATCCCCCACCTCCTTTGTGACCTCTCCTAGGTCAGTATCCATCTAACTTTTCTTTGGTGGTGGGTGGTGGAATGAAAGTGAGAGAGGGCAGGGGGTGGGGGTTATATTGATAGTGCAAATGTTTGGTTAGGCAGCCGGTAGAAACTACTTACTCTGATGTCTACGCACAGTTGTTGGTGCCATATCTGCCTTCCCGTATTTTGGAGATCCCTGAAAGAAATAGGTATGGACTGATTTTTTACTAGTGCATATAGAGACAAATAGTCCATATAGAACCGAAGAGAATGTTGTCTTCGGTGCTAAGTTCAAGGAACTTCACCGAAGTATATCTGCATTGCAGATAAGAACAAGCTACATCTGCTAAAGACATGTAGACGAGAAGATTGATGTGAAGGAATTATCCCCTCGGAAGTTTACTGCTGAAGCGAAGCATTTGGTTCGGAGTTGTTGTCCGAAGAAATTGACTACAACGAATGGAAGTTAAAGAAAAAGTGAAGACATAGTATTCATTTCGTTGTTCTTCTTTCGTTCAATTGAGTCATAGGACCTCCGTACTATTAAGAGGGGTATAGGTTCTCTAAGCTTAGATCCGCTGTAGTGCTTAGCCCAAAACCTATGAAAGATGCGAGAGAAATCTCTTTATGCTCAATGATTACCTGGCAGTAGTAGACGTTGTTCTTCATGCTGCAGGAGATATCTTTCGGACTGAGGGGTTAGCATTACTTGCTCCACAAGAAATGTTACCGTTGTGCTCAAATTCCGACCATTAGACTCGTGTCGTTCGGCAATTGGCTGCTCCACATGTCCAATTTGGTCATTTCCTATCAGGGAAGGCTGCGGCTATAAATAGCCACCCCGCTCCAACATTGTCTGTTGGCTGCTCCGCTTGAGATTCCTGAGAAGATTGATTTGAGCAACCCATCTGTGAGTGATTTGAGTTTAAGATCCACTGAGAGAAAAAGACAAGAGCCCAAACTTAGACAGTGGTTTAGCATCACAACAGTTCTGAGTTAGAGTTCTTGTACCTATTACTCTTGAGAGCTACGCACTCTCTAGACGTATAGGTGTCGTCTCGAGTGTTGAAGAGTTGTTGTCTTCACCGAGCAAGATCTTCAACAACCAAGAGTGATTGTGGTTCGGAAGGTTGACCGAAGGTTTGGAGATCATCGACAAGTATCTATCACGAGTGAAATCAACTAGAGTCTGATTAGCTTCGAGTTGAAGGAGAAGAGAGTTTATCTTCTGTGTTAAGTCACAACCCCTCCAACTAGACGTAGCCTTTTGACAGAAGGGTGAACTGGTCTACCAAATCTCTCTTTCGCCATCGAGCACCGCTGGTTCAATTTACTTCACTTCAATACTTTTAGCCGTTTATATTCATGCTCTGTGACAATAGTTTATCTGATCTTTCATTCTCTATTGCATATCATTCACTCTTATTTCTTCTGTCATTCCCATCAGTTATCGTTCAATGCCCACATTGTTGCATTCTGTTCATTCTGTTATGCTATATTAGTTCTTGTCATCTTCTGTGTTGTGATCTGTTACCTCACTGTGATTATTCCTTGAAGTTTTCTATCGTAGTTCTTTAGCAGCTCTCTGTCATGATATTGTATCTGTTGGCACATTGCATTACTATCGTTATTATCAAACATGTTGTAGACTATGCTCGAACCATTATTACATCCTACATCGATGGTTTTGTTCCTCAATAGTATGCTTGATTGAGTTCATTTCTACCAAACCTTATTTCTGCCGCTATGATTGGGTTCTATCGTAGTTCTTTACCAGTTCATTTCTACCAAAACTTTTGAAATAAAGTTTTCATCGCCCATTCACCCCCCTCTGGTCGATATACTCTCGGTCCTAACAATTGGAATCAGAGCAGGTACTCCCTGTCTCTGTTTATTAAAGGTCTAACGTGCCTAGAGTTTTCAGTATATCGTATGCAGGTAGATCCTCGCACTCTGAAAGATTTCCTATCTTTGATGGAAATGATTATCTCTACTGAAAAGAAAGAATAAGAATCAAAATTCAAGCCATCGGCATAGACTTGTGGGGGAATGTGGAAACAGATACACCATTCAGCAACCTGATGATCCCACTTCAAATGACATGCAAAATCTATGGGAATGCTCAAGCAAAAGATATCATCTGTAGCAGTCTGTCAAAAGACATTTTCCTTCTATTCCAAAAGCTTGACAATTCACTCAAATCAGACACTAATGATGATGCTTCAAGCGATGATGAACAAATTGCATTTTGCCTCATTGCAAAATCCCCTAAGGATTAGGTATCAGCAAAACATCAAAAATCCATGAATGGATATTCTCCTGAATACGTTGCCTATTCTAAACTTGTTAAGATTGTAAAATCTCAACAAGATGACCTTGAAATGCTTGAGAGAAATCTTGGGAAAGCCAAAGAATTACTGGTCAAAGAGATGGAGAAGAATCAAAAGTTGATCGAAGAGCATGATGCTTTTTCTTCAACTATTGATGATCTTACCAATCGATATGATTCCCTCTCAGTCGACTATGAGAGTTTATCAGATGAACTCCTTAACAGGAATCAAGAACTCGAGTCACTGAAAGAGTCTCACAACGAGCTGGCGAAAGCAAAAGCTTCTATCTTCGCCGAGCAATCTGTTCAACTTCCTAATGATTTTGTTCCTCCTTGCTTAAAACGCCTAGAACGTAATAATGCCGATTCACATGCTGAAACTTATAATGCTATCATCGAGAATATTGCAGAAATTATGAATGGTAAAACTAACCCCTCCTCCGAGGAATTTGCTGTTATGACTGATGAAAATTGAAGGCTAAAGAACTTGCTTGAGACAAGAATGCTAAGGAGCCTAAAAGGGCAACAAACACTCTGTGATGTGCTCAAGAAGTCAATACTGCACAAAAATCCTCGAAAGGAAGGATTGAGGTTCAAAAGAAAGCTCAACGTTGATGGAACCTACTGGACTCCTAAACAGTATCCTCGAATGAGTTGGGTTCTTGCTAAAAGCAAAACACTCGAACTTGTAATTCTGTTAAGATATGATACTTCTGTTACTATTGTTTCTGATGAGTCTGATGACTCGAATTACAAATTGTTCAAACAACAGAATGGTAAGGTTTTCTCTCATTATGTTGGGACTAACTGCAGGTCTCGTTCACCCAAGAAACAAATTTGGGTGAAGAAGTGCACCATTGAAAAACTATATGTCACTGCTAACTTGAATATGTAGAGTAATTATCTTTGAGACAATGATTACCATTCGCAGAATGGCGCAGGAAATTTCTCAAATGAGTATCTGTCAAACCCTCGACAGAAGGAGTACATGTGTACCTCCTCAAATCATTATACTCATATCTCTAGAAATAACTTCAATGCATATTTATATGATTACTCTTAAAGTTCACATGTGTTTTACAGATCTCACCAAAAGAATGTTCCTCTCAGACAAAGAAACTGAGATCCTCGTTGCCTACACAAGTGTGGGTTGCGAAAAAGAACTTGCCTTTTCATGTAGATATTATCCCATGTATTCTTCCGTCTATGTTTTATCCTGAGATCTATTGTTGGTTCTAATTTTTGTATATTCATTCGTTCTCCTTTATTGTTTGTTGTGTTTCTGTTTTCTCTGATTGTCAACTCACTCAGAGCTCCATGGTTTTGTTTTTCTCTCATTTGGCTAAGTGTTATGATTCGGACCCTGTTATCCGTCATGAACATGCAATTTGATCTGAAGAAGATTTCAATCCAGCGTCCTTGCTCGCGAATGAAATCAACTTCGAACATTAATCTGCTTTTGGCATTTGCCCTTCTTCAAACCTTTCGTCCTCCCGATCAGTTTCTAAGATTTTCGTAGGAAACGGTTGTCACGTGCACACTATCCCCACGATCATTATCATGCCCGTTGAGTGTGGAACGTCCCACGTTTGTCATTGTAGATTTCGGAGGAGCTGGTTTCGCCTGCGGGCTATAAATACCCATCTCGGCTTCTTCTTCCTCAGTTCATCCTCAAACCCTCGCATGTTCCTCTCCTGAGCCTGAGCTCGAAGCAACACCGTCGAAGCGCATGCAACTCTAGTGAAGTCTCATCATTGTTGGTCATGCCAGTGCGGTACATCCTCTCCTCTGTATTGCTGTGGTTGATCCTAGCTGCCAATTTAAGGCACCTGGATCTGGAACTATCCATGTCGACTCCTTTGTTCTAGGGTTGTTCATACCGACGCAATTTATCTTGATTTATTTTACTTGCGGTAGATCTTTAGGGTTCCCTAAGTTATGACCGGTACGGTTTGTAGTTTTCCCCTCATACTAGGGTTCATGTGTATTATTTCGAAAGATTAGATAATTGTTACTCTGTCTTATATGCCTTGTTGCAATTCTGTCAATGATATCTTCCAAAATGCATATCATTGATTCCTTTGTTGCTTGCGAAAAACTCTCTGTTTTCAGTCAAAATGCTTCTGTGCATGTTTATGACCCTATCCTATTTTTCCATCGCATCTATTCTTTTTCATAGGTTGGTCACGGCACAAAGTTCAGAAGAGTAGTCTGGTTCTAAAGAAGAAATGTTGCTATTGCCTCCCTCGTCTGAGCATAAGGGGTTGACTAGTGGAGGAAAAACATCTAAGCCACCCAAGATACCGAAGAAGAAGTCTAAGTCGGAATCCGAAAAAGAAGAGGATGATATTCCCTTGGCTCATAGTCAGCCCGAGGATGAACTGGTCACTGATGCAATGACTCTATACTATGATGGATATCCCAAGAAGGGTGGTTGTGGCAGAGAGAAGAACACCACTACCGAGATGTATGATCTCGAAAGCTATAAAACTCTAGCTGGAGTTGAAACCACGACTAGAAGAAATATCAGGCTGCAAATGATTCGCCATTACTGGGCAAAAAAATGGTTTAACCATAAGAATGTTCGAAGGAAATACCAAATCTTGTTTGCATTCACTCCACCTTGGAATGACTGTATTGCTGAAAATTGCCTCGGCCCGGATGATGAAAAATTTAGGCCGCCTCCAACTAAAGATGCTCATCCTGAATCCCTCAAAAAAATTGTTGATTTTCCCAAAGAAATGGAAAAGAGAGGCAAGGCCAAATTCAAATGTGAAGCCGGGGAAAAGAAGAACAATCAAGTTGAGTAGAGAAACATCGAGCTGACCCAGCAAGACGTAGAAAAGAAGAAGGATCGTGCCTCTGCCCAAAAGGAAAGCAAGGCAAGGAAGTCAGTTTCCCCTCGAGCTCCCTGAAAGAAATCAGTTTCCAGAAAATCCAAGAAGGCAGGTTCTGCCTCGTCTGATGAGTCCACCGATGAAGATGCTCCCAATGAAATACCCATGTATGATCAATGAGCTCTTCTCAACAAGCCATACCATACTCCCTCACTAGTAAAAGTTTCATCCCCGTTGAGAATGTCACCAAGGCTTGCATCCGCACCAGTCTCAGACAAACCTTCGGGTTCTGCTGCCCCGTCTGTGAAGAGAAAGATGATGCCCGAAGAGAAAGCTAAAACCAGTGTTTTTGCTTCCAGAGAAAAACAAAAATATGACTTCGATATTATGATTGATGTTATTGAAAGTGTTTCCTACGATGCAAAATCAATTGATTTGATTAGTCTGGGACTTCCTGATAATGTTACCAAGCTGGTGACAAAACATCTCGCTGAGCTAAGGAAGATAACCAAAAAGCTAAATCAGGATGTCAAGGATATGAAAACCCTCGAGCAAATGAGGAGAGATGCCAGCACTGAATCCGAAAGGAAAAGTCTGAACAAGGAAATTGTTGAGCTCACAAAAGCTCTTAGTGTTATGAGAAATGACAAAATTGAGTGGCACTCACGTCTGAAAATGGAAGTTTCTCGGTTGTGTTACCGAAGGAATGATGAGATTGACCATCAGGAAGATCTTGCTCGACGAAGAATAAAAGAAGAAAAGCGTCATAAGGCAAACACAACACTAGAAAAAAAATAAGACACATCTGTGACATTATAGGTCGAACGAAAAAATTGTCATGCTTATGACACTTCTATGACCATAATTGTGGCAAAACCACGTATCATCATAGATGTGGTGGGCTCCTACTTCTATGACAAAAAATCATGACAGAAAATGCGCTTTTCGTCCTGGGCGGGCCAGGGAGGCACTTGCATGACATTCTTTGGGCCGTCCATGATGGAAAAATGTGGGGACCCCGACTCATAAGTCGTGATCACCGAATGCACGTGTACAGTGATCCCAGAGATCAATGCTCACCGAACACACAAAAGCTGAATAACAAGAGTCTTACATCCATGCATATCGTCTTACACAAATTATGACCATTATGGTCAAGTCTTACATAGATAAAGCCACAAGGGCTGAATACCAAATAAACTTTAGAAGTGGAAATCTTCGTCGATAAGTAGAACCCATGCCATCTGCCTTAACCCTACAGGCATTCTGACTGGGAAACGTCCTAGTTCGCATGTTCGTCTCCAAAGAACTCTTCTTCGAACTCATGTTCTTCCATGCCTAGCCAATTAAATAACCAGTGGCAAGCCATTTAGTACTTTGAATGTACTCGCAAGCAACCCATGTTTTGGCTCAAGATACAGCAATGCATGACATAGGTAAATTTTTGCAGAAAGCTAATTTTGTTGTGTTATGACATGTTCAACAACTGGTAAAACATGCATCATACGAATTCAAGTAACCTTAGGAACTGGTTACAGATATCAACATAAAGGGAGTGGGCTCCAACCCAACTCATCCATGTCAAGTCCTTTCACTTGACCCAAGTAGTTCTTCCCACACACATTGGTTTGTAAACAAGTGGACGTAGCCCAAGAGCGCTTACCCAACTGTCCTTGACCATGGACATGGCTATTCGAATAGTTTTACACTCTGCAGAGATTGCACACTTTACCCACAAGATCCGGGGAACTTCCGTGTCATCCACGACCCGGCCTCAAGTACCCGGGGTAAGCACCCGATCATTACCTTTCCCTAGACGACACTAACATAGAGCCCACTCGATTGGTAGCAACCCTCGTGCCCAACATTTCTCATCTTAAGAATTTGGAGCCACGCTCCCATATTCATCTCATACCACAAGCACGGGGTACCAACGGTGTGTCCGGTGCCTTGTAAAAATAGTCATGGCCGCCGAGGGAGTGCTAGATTAGGGGGTCTCCAGACAGCCAGACTATATCCTTTGGTCGGACTGTTGGACTATGAAGATACGAGATTGAAGACTTCGTCCTGTGTCCGGATAGGACTCTACTTGCCGTGGAAGGAAAGCTAGGCAGTACGGATATGTATATCTCCTCCTTTGTAACCAACCTTGTGTAACCCTAGCCCCCTCCGATGTCTATATAAACCGGAGGGTTTTAGTCCGTAGGACAACAGACAATCATACCATAGGCTAGCTTCTAGGATTTAGCCTCTTTGATCTCATGGTAGATCAACTCTTGTAATACTCATATCGTCAAGAACAATCAAGCAGGACGTAGGGTATTACCTCCATCTAGAGGGCCCGAACCTGGGTAAACATCGTGTCCCCTGCCTCCTGTTACCATCCGCCTTAGACGCACAGTTCGGGACCCCCTACCCGAGATCCACTGGTTTTGACACCGACATTGGTGCTTTCATTGAGAGTTCCACTGTGTCATCACAATAAGGCTTGATGGCTCCTTCGATCATCGCTAGCGATGCGGTCCAAGGCAAGGCTTTCCTCCCCGGACAGATCTTCGTATTCAGCAGCTTTGCACCGCGGGCCAATTCGCTTGGCCATCTAGAGCAGATCGAAAGCTACGCCCCTGGCCATCAGCTCAGATTTGGAAACTTGAACTACATGGCCGACATCCGCAGAGACTTGATATTCGACGGATTCGAGCCCATGC
The DNA here is from genome assembly GCF_003073215.2 of Triticum urartu. Classification (NCBI taxonomy): domain Eukaryota; kingdom Viridiplantae; phylum Streptophyta; class Magnoliopsida; order Poales; family Poaceae; genus Triticum; species Triticum urartu. The sequence continues at coordinate 377,990,981 of NC_053028.1, forward strand.
CGGACGCGCCGCACAGTTGCGACGAGCAAGACGTAACTCTACCATCGGACAGTGTTCGGGAGATCGCATCCGCAGCTACTCCGGCCGTTAATCCGGAGCAAATCGCGCCATCCGAGAGCGGAGAGATAGACCCCGCCATGGAGGTCGCACCCTCAGTGGCGATAGAGCCAGATACTGACTTCACCCCTTTTGAGAGCCGCGTCACCGAACCACTGGATTTATCCCCGGCCACGGACTCCGAGCCGCCTACATCCGTGCCTGTCGAATCCGACGGGGCGCCGATCATGGAGTTCACCTCCGCGGATATCTTTCAGCACTCACCTTTCGAAGATGTGCTATTCATTAAGGTCTCTCTCCCTGTCAGGAGAACCTTGGCCAAACTATGTCCGGCTAGAATGGGATGCGGATGACGAAGAAATTCGCCGCCCACCGACCACCCACTTAGTAGCCAGTGTCGACGACTTAACCGACATGCTCGACTTCGACTCCGAAGACATCGGTCATTCTCTATAGAGAAAAATGGGAAAATTTGCTGTATTATAACCATCATGGAGGTACAATGTATGGGACAAAGCAAAGTAATTGCCATGAATAACATTACTTACACATAACTCCTAGACAAACACCTGCAACTGGCATTTTCCTTCATCTTCAATATGATATTTCCATGATGGGAAGATACGCACATAGGATTTAACAACATCAAATGTGATAGATGCTAAACTACGAATGGCTGGTTGTGCTTCCTCCATAGGAATAGGTGTACTAACTGGTGGAGTTGGGGTTCGTCGTGGTAGTACTGGCGCTTTGGGCACTGGAGTTGCCTTACTAACTGCTCTTGTTTGGGAGCTCTGTGGTGGAGGTGGTGCTGTGTCAACAGGAACTGGGTTACTATCTGCTGGGGTTGGGGTTAGATTGGGTGAAGCTGGTTCTCTGTCCATCGTAGCAGGGGTACAATCTGCGAGAGCCTGGGGTATGTGTGGCAGGGCTAGTTCTCGTGCATGTACAACCGGGGTGCTACCTCCACCAAGAGGTAGCACTGTTTTATTTGAAGACCATGTTTTTACTCCGGTAGATACTGCCATCACCCGCTCCAATTCAAATGGCTGATAAACAGGAAACATAGTTGAATGTACAAACATTGTATGAGAGACAGATGCAATAGATAGTGTGGAAAAAAGAGGGCAGGAAATAGTTGACATGTATATTGTTTAACTAAAAAGGATAGCATGACATAATTTCACATATATGATGTCTATCTAAACTTGATAGCATAGCATGACATAATTCAAAGATATGATGACTGAGGGAGTCCTGGATTAGGGGGTGTTCGGGTAGCCGGACTATACCTTCGGCCGGACTCCTGGACTATGAAGATACAAGATTGAAGACTTCGTCCCGTGTCCGGATGGGACTTTCCTTGGCGTGGAAAGCAAGCTTGGCGATGCGGATGTTCAAGATCTCCTACCATTGTAACCGACTGTATGTAACCCTAACCATATCCGGTGTCTATATAAACCAGAGGGTTGTAGTCCATAGGCAATCAACTCCATATACAACAATCATACCATAGGCTAGCTTCTAGGGTTTAGCCTCCTTGATCTTGTGGTAGATCTACTCTTGTACTACCCATATCATCAATATTAATCAAGCAGGACGTAGGGTTTTACCTCCATCAAGAGGGCCCGAACCTGGGTAAAACATCGTGTTCCCTGCCTCCTATTACCATCTGGCCTAGACGCACAGTTCGGGACCCACTACCCGAGATCCGCCGGTTTTGACACCGACATTGGTGCTTTCATTGAGAGTTCCTCTGTGTCGTCGCCTTTAGGCCCGATGGCTCCTTTGATCATCAACAACGATACGGTCCAGGGTGAGACTTTTCTCCCCGGACAGATCTTCGTCTTCGGCGGCTTCGCTCTGCGGGCCAATTCGCTCGGCCACCTGGAGCAGATCGAAAGCTACGCCCCTGGCCATCAAGTCAGGTTTGGAAGCTTAAACTACACGGCTGACATCCGCGGAGACTTGATCTTCAACGGGCTCGAGCCACGGCCAAGCGCGCCGCACTATCTCGAGGGGCATGATCTAGCTCTACCCCCGAACAGTGTCCTGGAGGCCGCACACGCATCGGTTCTGACCCCTAACTTGGAGCCTATTGCGCCAATCGAGGATGAGCGGTTGGACGTCACCTCGGGGGCTGCGATCCCGAAAGCGATCAAGCCGAATGCTAGCCCTGCACTCTGCACGACCCGTGACTCCAAGGATCCGGACTCCTCCCCGGACTCCGAACCCCCCGCGCCCCTGCCAATCGAATCCGATTGGGAGCCGATAATGGAGTTCACCGCCGCAGACATCTTTCAGCATTCGCCTTTTGGCGACATCCTGAATTCTCTTGAGTCTCTCTCTTTATCAGAAGAGCCCTGGCCGGACTACGGTTAGCGAGGATGGGATACGGACGATGAAGAAATTCAAAGCCCACCCACCACCCACTTGGTAGCCACTGTCGACAATTTAAATGACGTGCTCAACTTCGACTACGGAGACATCGACAACATGGATGACGATGCAGGAGATACCGACGAACCAACGCCCATAGGGCATTGGACAGCCACCTCATCTCACGATGTGTACATGGTGGATACCCCTAAAGGAAGCGACAACGAGGAAAAAGGGGATGGGACGGGAGATCGACCCCCCGAAAAGCAATCAAAGCGTCGGCGTAAACGCCGACCCAAGCCCCGCCTCGACAAAAACCCAGCCATAGAGCAGGACGAGCCGGTAGACGACAAACAGGCCTTAGAGCAACCGTCCGAACAGGGCAACACGGATAGAGAAACCGAACATCCCTCCTCTGGCGAAAACGGCATTCCGGACGACCTCACGCCGAATAAACCTATGGAGCAGAAGAATCTCCACGAGAGGCTCGTTGCAACTGCACGCAGCCTAAAAAAGCAGAAGCGGAAGCTAAAAACAGTGGAAGATGCACTCCGGATTAGATGGAGCAAAGTAATCAATACCACAGATAAGTACGGCGACACTCGCTGCACTAAAAGCTATCCGAAAAGAAGGCTACTGGCTGAATTCGATGAAGAGGCCCTAGAGCCCTCGCATTCAAAAAATGAAAAAGCCACACGGTCGGATAGACGACCCCATAAAGCGGCAAGCGGCGCCGCACCTAAATCGGCATGCGACCCACTTAAGGACTCGCATCATGGCCCAGTCAGGTCCATTTATGGGCCAAGAAAGCAAGCTCTCGTAAGTAACGCTATGAAGGCATCATCAGAATCCGGCACACCCAAATACAGGGGCGCCGCACACCCCCTATGTTTCACTGATGAGGTCCTGGACTAT
>NC_053028.1:377995459-378035737 GCF_003073215.2 Triticum urartu
AAACTTCAATCTTCACCTGCAACTAACAACGCTATAAGAGGGGCTGAGCAAAGCGGTAACATAGCCAAACAACGGTTTGCTACGACAAGGTGGGTTAGAGGCTTGGTTCAAAAATATGGGAGGCATGAAAAGCAAGTGGTAGGTATCGCAGCATAGGCATAGCAAAAGAGCGAGCAACTAATCAAGCAAAGATAGAAGTGATTTCGAGGGTATGGTCATCTTGCCTGAAAGCCCGCAAGGAAGAAGAACGAGTCCATGAAGAAGACAAACGGATCATAGACGAACGGGTCCTCACAACGCGACGTTATCGGAACCAACCCGAAGAAGCAAACACCGGAAAAGAAGTACACAACATAGTAAACAACCAACACATGAACATGGTATGATATGCGGGATGCGGTATGCGATGCATATGCATGATGTGACAAGGAATGCATGAACTTGGCCTCAACATGGAAATCCAAGTGTGCCACTGGAAAGATGAGATGAAATCGCTTGAAAACGATATAAAGAACGCCGGAATCGGAGTTACGGTTTGGAAATGGCAAGCAATTCAAATATGACCATGTTTTGCGATATACAACAAGTAGCCAACTAAATGCAACAAGATCAACATGCTACAGCACTCAAACATGGCAACAAAATACATGGCAGGGATCCATTCAAGATTCTTAACAAAAACCTAGCACTGAGATATGGCCAATTCATCCATTAACAGGTTCAAACAAGCATGGCAAAAATGCATATGGTAAACAGATTTCAGACTTGGTGAAATTAACACTGGTCTGGAATTTCAGATCAGATAGCACTCTTTGGAGCATGAAAACTACATGCTACAGGACCTGAACATGGCAAAGTAAAGCATGGCATGGAGCTACTCAAAGATCTTAACAAAAATCCCTTAGTGACCTTGAGCCAAAAGGGATCAGAAAATACATTTGCAAGCATGTGAACATGGCAAAACATAATCAGTTCTCAGACTTAGTGAAAACTGGAGCATGCTGGAACAGATATCAAGTAGGCATGTTAACGAGCTCGATGCACTCACTAAAGAGCAAGGCATGACAATCTAAGCATAAACCCAACGAGAATACACATTACACAAGCTAGACATGGCAAGAACAATAACATGGCATGCACGGATCAACTACAACATCCTCGGCAAAATCGCTAACAAGTAGACAATCTGCCCAGATTCACGAAATAGCAAAAGTAGAGCTCGATTGACTCAAGCTAGGGTGCTCCATAATTGCAAACGAGGACATGGATGGATAGAGCACTACAAGATTAACAAAACATCCTTACTGATCATCCTCAAAAGAGGCACGGATCACTAGGAAACAACATGAACATATGGCATAATGAGATAAACAGCTCAAGGACTTAGTGGAATTGCTAAGTCCCTGAAATCAGCATTACCAGGTGCCTCACTTTGCAAGCTTGTGCTAGTCACCACGCACATCACAAAAATACATGGTTTGTACCTCTCGAAAGATGGCAAAACCCTTCACAAAACATATGTAGAACTCATGGGCATATCATGCACACAATAATCATGGCAAAAATGACAAATATCTAAATGAAGCAGCAGATCTGACAAATCTCAACTAGCACTCTTCCAACAGCATTTCGGACATCAAGATGAACTCAAATGAAAATGATGCAATGAGATAAAATGATGTACTCTCTGAGACGAACATTTTGATATGCTATATGCTCAAATCGGAGTTACGGGTGCGGAGATACGATGCGATGAACATGTGCATGTGAATCTGGGAATTTCGAGGACTTAGTGAAATTATACCTCCGGAGAAAGTCAAACCGGGACAGGACGGTGCAGGACAGAGGGATCCGGTGATGCGGGACACCGTTTGGATCGGGGGACGGCGCCGTTCAGGGTCGGGACGATGCAGATCTGGAGGCCGAGGTCAACTCCGGCGGTGAGAAACTCCGGCGATCGCCGGAACGGCAGATCCGACCGTGAGTTAGCAGGGCCGGCCGCGGTGGAGGCCGGGGAAGCACCTGGCGGCGGCGGGCGGCACTTGCGCCGGCGATGAGGAGCGTGACGGCCTCCGGCGAGGTGCAGGGATGATGGGGAGGCGAGGCGCGGTGGTCCGGCGAGCTGCTGCGCCGGCGACCAGTCGGGCGAGGGGCGGCGGAGCTCTGCGACGAGGAGGCGCGGGATCTGGGCGGCGGTGCTGGCGCGATGGGCTTCGGGGGCCGGCTGCGGGCTCCCGGGCCGGCGAAGTGGGCGCGGGCGGCGGCCAACAGGAGGCGGACATGTGGCGGCGGACGGCAGAGCGGACATGTCCGTCGGCGGGATAAATGTCCGGCGCGCGAGGAGAGGGAGGGGGCTAGGGTTAGACCGCGAATTTCGGAGGGAATCACATATATATAGGTAGAGGGAGCTAGGAGAGTCCAAATGAGGTGCGGTTTTCGGCCACGCGATCGTGATCGAACGAACGAGATGATGGAGGAGGTTTAGGTGGGTTTTGGGCCAAATTGGAAGGGTGTTGGGCTGCAACACACACGAGGCCTTTTCGGTCCCTCGGTTAACCGTTGGAGTATCAAACGAAATCCAAATGGTACGAAACTTGACACGCGGTCTACCGGTAGTAAACCAAGGCCGCATGGCAAGTCTCGGTCCAATCCAGAAATGTTTAATCCCCACACACGAAAGAAAGGTAGAAATGACCACAGGAGGAGAACGAAGCGCCGGAATGCAAAACGGACAACGGGGAAAATACTCGAATGCATGAGACGAACACGTATGCAAATGAAATGCGCATGATGACATGATATGCAATGCATGACACGCAAGCAAAGCCAAAGCAACAACAGCGAATAACTGGACGACACCTGGCACATCGGTCTCGGGGCGTTACAGCAAGCGTGAGGAGTTCCGCAACCTGAAGCAAGGCAAATTGTCTTTTTACCAATAGACTATAATGTTCCAGAAGCTCGCTTGTTTCGCCAAGCAAGACGTCCCTGACGAGAAGAGCATGATTTATCAGTTCGGAGGTGGCCTCAGAGAAGATCTGGAACTAGCTCTTGTGCTTTTTGAGCCAAAAAAGTACGATGAGTTCTACAATATGGCATTAAAGCAAGAGGCCGCTCAGCTCAAGTGCGATGCTTCCAAGAAGAGAGTCAGGGATGCAACTCCTTCTTCTTCTTCAACTCTAGTGGCAGCTAAGCAGCAAACGTATTGGTTGCCTCCTCCTCCTCCGTTCCGTCAGCCTTATCACCAGAAGAGCAAAGGTGGCAATGGATCTTCCCACCCACCCAACCCAGGCTTTCAGAACAAGGCTTTGTCTCATGCTCCAAGGTCAAGTGCTCCGTATCACCGGCCGCTTTCAGAGGTTACGTGCAACAAGTGTCAGCAGAAGGGTCACTATGCAAACAAATGCTTCAACCATAGGCGTCTTCCTCCTCCTCCTCCTATGAGATCTGCTAGCAATGCAGTGGTCAAGCATAATCCCAAGCATGTCAAGGTTAACATGATGAACGCAGCTCAGGAAGAGGACTCGTCATAAGTGATCATAGGTAACCTTCCAGTTAACTCTATTCCGGAAAAAGTTCTTTTTGATACTTGTGCATCGCATTGTTTCATTTCTAAACCTTTTCCATCAAAGTATGACTGTGATTATCAACATTTGCCAAGAACTTTATCAATTGTGTCACCAGGCAAGCAAATGTCAGCTAATATCTGCCTCCCAGATGTTTCAATCATGATGGGTGACTACAAATTTCTTGCTTCTCCTATTGTTCTTGGTGACTCAGATATTGATCTAATTCTTGGCTTGGACTAGCTTTCTAAGAACAAGGCTCAACTTGATTGTGCTGCCAGGAAGATTCAATTGACACACTTGTTTGAGGATGTGATCGTCTTTGCCGCTCGTGATGATACCATTCGACTGTTTTCTCTCAACAAGAAGGGCGAGTTGGATGCCATCTCTTAGATTCAAGTAGTTTGTGAATATCAAGACGTCTTTCTAGAAGAGCTTCCAGGAATGCCTCCTCACCAGCCAGTTGAATTCGTCATCGATCTTGAGCCTGGCACGGAACCTGTTTGCAATCAGTTGCAAGCTTGGAATGAAAGAGTTGAAGGAGCTGAAGAAACAACTCGACGAACAAGAGCGTATGGGTCTCATCCGACCAAGTTCTTCTCCATGGGGTTGTGGTGTTCTTTTTGTCAAGAAGAAGGATGGAACGGACCAACTTTGTGTCGACTAACGCCCATTGAATAAGAAGACCATAAAGAACAAGTACCCACTTCCCAACATCAATGAGCTTTTCGAACAACTCAAGGGTGCTCAAGTTTTCTCCAAGCTTGACCTCCGTATGGGTTATCATCAGATTCGCATTCGTGAACAAGACATCCCCAAGATAGCATTCAGAACAAGCTATGGTTCCTATGAATACATTGTCATGTCTATCAGCCTTGTCAACGCTCCTCCAACATTCTCTCGCATGATGAACTTCATCTTCAACCCCTACACAAATGACTTCGTCTTGGTCTATCTCAATGACATTTTGGTCTTTTCCAAGAACAAGGAAGATCATGCCAAGCACTTGAGATTGGTGCTGGACAAACTCAGAGAACATCAGTTCTATGCAAAGTTTTCAAAGTGCGAGTTTTGGCTCGATGAGGTTCTCTACCTTGGGCATATCATCTCCGCCAAGGGCATAGTTGTTAATCCCGAGAAGGTGTCTGCAATTGTGAATTGGGAACCGCCTCAGAATGTGAAGCAACTCTGCAGCTTCCTTGGGCTCGCAAGCTATTGTCGAAGATTCGTTGAGAATTTCTCTAAGATCGCGAAGCCTCTTTCCAACCTTCTCCAGAAGCATGTGAAGTATGTCTAGACGCCTGAATGTGACATCGCTTTCAACACCCTCAAAGAGAAGTTAGTCACCGCTCTAGTTCTGACTGCTCCTGATGAATCCAAACCATTCGAGGTTTTCTGTGATGCTTCCCTTCAAGGTCTCGGTGTTGTGTTAATGCAAGAGAATAAAGTTGTGGCCTATACCTCTCGCCAGTTGAAGCCCAACAAAAAGAACTAACCCACTCATGACCTCGAGTTGGCAGTTGTTCATGCTCTTTTAACATGGAGACATCTCTTGTTGGGAAGAAAAGTGGACATCTTCACTGATCATAAGAGTCTCAAGTAAATCTTCACTCAGCCCAACCTCAACCTCAGGCAGACTCGTTGGGTCGAAATGATTCAAGAGTATAATCCAAGTATTGAATATACTCCAGGCAAGGCCAATGTCATTGCTGATGCTTTGAGCAGGAAGGCTTACTGCAATAGTTTGATTCTCAAGCCCTTCCAACCGGATCTTTGTGAAGCTTTCCGCAAACTAAATCTCCAAGTTGTTCCTCAAGGATTCCTTGCCAACCTCCAAGTCTCTCCTACTTTGGAAGATCAGATTCATCAGGCTCAACTTCTTGATGCCATGGTGAAGAAGGTGAAGATTGGGATTGCCAAGAGCCAACCCAAGTACAAGTGCTATCGCCTTGATGACGAAGATACTCCATTCTTCGAGGATCGAATTGTTGTTCCTAAAGGTGACCTTTGTAAAGTCATCATGAACGAGGCTCACAATCCTAGAAGTACAAAGATGTACCATGACCTCAAGCAGTCGTATTGGTGGACCCGAATGAAGCGCGAGATTGCTCAGTTCATGAATGAATGTGATGTCTGCAGAAGAGTGAAAGCAGAACACCAATGACCAGATGGTCTCCTCCAACCTCTTGCCATTCCAGAATGGAAGTTTGACCATATTGAGATGGACTTCGTGACTGTTTTTCCAAAGTCCAAGCAAGGCAATGATGCTATCTTTGTTGTCATCGACAAGCTCACCAAAGTGGCTCATTTTCTTCCTATCAAAGAATCTATCACAGTAGCTTAGTTGGCAGAGCTATATACCTCCAGGATTGTCTCTTTGCACAGCATTCTGCAGCTGATATCTTCAGATCGTGGAAGAATCTTTACTTCTAAGTTCTGCGATTCTTTTTAGAAGGCCATGGGCACCAACATTCGCTTCAGCACAGCCTTTCATCAACTAGTGGCCAAGTCGAGCGGGTTAATCAAATTCTTGAAGATATGCTCAGGGCATGTGTCATTTCTTTCGGTATGAAGTGGGAAGATTTTCTTCCATATGCCGAGTTCTCCTACAACAATAGCTTCTAAGAGAGTTCAGGCAAGGCCCCATTTGAGATTCTCTATGGCAGAAAGTGCCGTACTCCTCTTAATAGGTCAGAGACTGGTGAACTCCAACTTCTTGGCAATGACTTGATCACAGAGGCCGAAGAAATGTGCAAAGTCATTCGCGAAAATCTCAAAGCCGCGCAATAGCGTCAGAAGAGTTACTATGATAGCAAGCATCCTGACCTGGCTTTCGAGATCGGAGACCATGTCTACCTCCGCGTCTCTCCAATGAAAGGTACTCATTGCTTCGGTATCAAAAGGAAGCTTGCCCCTAGATACGTGGGTCCTGTCATGATCATTGGCAAAAGAGGCGATCTCGCCTATCAACTTTGCAAACGTGCACGACGTGTTTCACATGTCTCAGCTTCGCAAGTGTTTCAAGACTCCTGACGCACCATTAACTTTGAAGAGATTGACCTCCAAGAAGACCTGTCTTATCATGAGCACCCCATTGCTATTCTTCAAGAAACTGAGCGCAAGACTCGCAACAAGTCTATCAAATTCCTGAAAGTGAAGTGGTCACATCATTCCGACCGTGAAGCCACCTGGGAACGCGAGGACCACCTCCATTCCGAATATCCGGAGTTTTCCAGTCCTAGATCTCGGGACGAGATCCTTTCGTAGTGGTGGAGTGTTGTAACGCCCCATATGTAACTTGCCATATTTGTATTCCAACTCTTGCCATTTTCGGCACTAAGTTATGATTTTTCCCTCGTGGTTGGTTTTGTCTTCATTTTGCATTTTGTCCATGTCGTACATCTCATATCATGTCATCATGTGCATCGCATTTGCATACGTGTTCGTCTCATGCATCCGAGCATTTTCCCCATTGTCCGTTTTGCCTTCCGGCACTCCTACGTCCTCCGACATCCTTTTTTGCCTCTTTTCGTGTGCGAGTGTTAAACGCTCTTGGATTGGACCGAGACTTGCCAAGCGGCCTTGGTATACCACCGGTAGACTGCCTGTCAAGTTTCGTGTCATTTGGACTTGGTTTGATACTCCAACGGTTAACCGAGGAACCGTGAAGGCCTCATGTGTGTTGCAGCCCAACACCTCTCCAAAGTGGTCCAAAACCCAGCAAAACCCCCACCATCCTCTCGGCTGTTCGATCACGATCGCGTGGCCAAAAACCTCACTCCATTTGGAGTCTCCTAGCTCCTTCTATGTATAAATAGGCCGGCCCCTCCGTAATTTTGGGCAAAAACCACCCCTAACCCTAGCCTCTTCCTCCTCCCGCCGCCGGACGTGTCCGGATCGGACCGGACACATCCACCCGCCGCCGCCTGACCTATCGCACGCCGCCACGTGGCGCAGCCCGCCCACATCGCAACCGGCCCGCCCGAGCCCGGGTCGGGCCCTCCCCAGCCCGCGCGCCGCCCGCGAGCTTCCTCCGCGCCACCCGAGCGCCGCCACCGCGACCCCACCGCCGGCACGCCACCGCGTCCAACCGCCGCCTCGTCCTGGCGTCGTCCGCCGCCGCCTCCGCCACCCTGAGGCCCGCGCCCGCGCCACCTTCTCCGCTCCGCCGTCGCCTCGCAGGGTCAGGTCGCCGGCGTCAAGTCCGGCCCCTCCACCATCTCCGGCCGCCATCTTCGTCGAACTCCGGCGAGCCTCGCACTGTTCCGGCCAACCTCAGGAAGCGTGTCCCCAGATCCAGATCCAAAATTATAGGGTTGACCCCGTTTTCTTCCAAAGTCCCTAACATTTTTTGGCATGTTCATCGCATCATAACTTTGCATCTGTAGCTCCGTTTAGTGCGTGTAATATATCAAATTGTTAGTCTGGATGCCCTCTTCATTTTGTTCCATTGCAACATGCTTGTTTTAGTCCATCTTGATGCCCTAAATGCTGTTGCAAGCGTGCTATAAAATTTTACTTTCCGTTTCTTAACAGATTATGGACATTTGTCATCTTTGCCATGTTTAATGTGTGTCTCCTATGAACTTGAGCCCTACTTGTGTTTTGGGCTATGCCATGCCATCTTTAAAGGGCTGTATGCCATGTATTCTTGTTGCTACAGAGTGAACCATGCCTCTTTTGAGCATGTTCAGTAAGGATGATTTTGAGATATTCTTATGTTCTATCCATCCATGTCTTTATTTGCAATTATGGAGTACACTAGCATGACTCAATCTTGCTCCACTTTTGCTATAAAATGTTCCTGGCAGATTGTTTACATGTTAATCAATTTTGCCAAGGTTGTTGTAGTTGATCCATGCATTCTATGAGAGTGTTCCTGCTATGGTTACCTACTTGATCATGTCTTATTGCTAGGTGTATGCTTAGTTTGTCATGCAATGCCTTGTGGTGAGTGCATCGAGCTCGCAAACACGCCTACGTAACTCTGTTTTTGCCATGTCCAGTTTTCTGCTAAGTCTGAATCTGTTAACGAAACTTGCTATGTTTACATGGGTGCCATTGTATTTTCTGATACCTTTTGGGTTATGGTCAGTAAGGGACTTTTGTTATATGCTTTGAGTAGTTTCATGCCGTGCCTTGCTTTGCCATGATACATTCCTATAGCATGTTGTTATCTTTCTCTAAACATTGCTTCCTGATGTTAAATCCTGACATTCTATATTCACTAAGTCTGTGAACCTGATATCTTTTGCACTTTTGCCATGCTTGTTTGAACCTGCTATTGTGTGATTTAGCCGTAGCTCAGTGTTCATCTTTTTTCAAGCATCTTGAGTGGAGCACTGCCATGTGCCTTGTTGCTATGTTAGAGTCCAGTAGCTTAGTTTCTTGTTGCATTTTAGATGGCATCGTGCTATTAATCGCAGATTAGTGCCATTATTGTTTTACTTGCCATTTGCAAACCGTGCATCTGATTCCGGTGATCTTTATATCGATTTCGAACGAAATCAACTCATATTTCCAGCGGCACTCTTGGTTTGCCAAGTTGAGGCCTGGTTCAATCTTTTCCTTCCGGAGCATGCATATGCATTGCATATCACATCCCGCATATCATGCCATCTTTTGCATCATGTTGCTTGCGCATTGCACCGTGGGTGATCGTGGTTCCCTTTGCTTGTGTTCTTGCTTTGGGTAGAGCCATGAGAGGAGTACGTGATCGAGGAACCCATTGAGTACGCTTACGAGGATCAAGCTTACGTCAACTCGGAGAAATTTGCAGGGAAGATGACCATACCCTCGAAATCACTTCTATCTTTGCTTGCTAGTTGCTCGCTCTATTGCTATGCCTATTCCTCGATACCTACCACAAGCTTCATCATGCCTCCCATATTGCCATGTCAAACCTCTAACCTGCCTTGTCCTAGCAAACCGTTGTTTGGCTATGTTACCACTTTGCTCAGCCCCTCTTATAGCGTTGCTAGTTGTAGGTGAAGATTGGAGTTTGTTCCTTGTTAAACATGTTTATTGTTGGGATATCACTATTATATCTTGTTTACTTTAATGCATCTATATACTTGGTAAAGGGTGGAAGGCTCGGCCTTATGCCTGGTGTTTTGTTCCACTCTTGCCGCCCTAGTTTCTGTCATACCGGTGTTATGTTCCTTGATTTTGCGTCCCTTACGCGGTCGGGTTATAATGGGAACCCCTGGATAGTTCGCCTTGAATAAAACTCCTCCAGCAAGGCCCAACCTTGGTTTTACCATTTTCCACCTAGCCTTCTTCCCTTGGGTTCCGTGGACTCAAGGGTCATCTTTATTTTAAACCCCCGAGCCAGTGCTCCTCTGAGTGTAGGTCCAAACTAGAGTCCTTTGCAGCGCCCCCTCGGGGAAACTCGAGGTTTGGTTTTAGTTGAACGGAGCGCTCATCCGGTGTGCCGTGAGAACGAGATATGTGCATCTCCTATCGGGATTTGTCGGCACATTCGGGCGGCTTTGCTGGTCTTGTTTTACCATTGTCAAGATGTCTTGTAACCGGGATTCCGAGTCTGATCGGGTCGTCCTGGGAGAAGGAATATCCTTCGTTGACCGTGAGAGCTTGTGATGGGCTAAGTTGGGACACCCTTGCAGGGATTTGAACTTTCGAAAGCCGTGCCCGCGGTTATGGGTAGATGGGAATTTGTTAATGTCCGGTTGTAGAAAACCTGAAACTTAACTTAATTAAAACGATCAACCACGTGTGCAGCCGTGATGGTCTCTTTTCGGCGGTGTCCGGGAAGAGAACATGGTCTCGTGTTATGCTTGAACATAAGTAGTTCTAGGATCACTTCTTGATCTTAGTTTCTCGAACGTGCTTTGCCTTCTCTTCTCGCTCTCATTTGCGTATGTTAGCCACCATATACGCTAGTACTTGCTGCAGCTCCACCTCATACCTTTTCCCTACCCAAAAGCTTAAATAGTCTTGATTGCGAGGGCGTGAGATTGCTGAGTCCCCGTGACTCACAGATTACTTCCAAAACCAGATGCAGGTGCCGATGATACCATTCCAGGAGATGCGACTGAACTCAAGTGGGAGTTCGATGAGGACTCAGGACGTTACTACGTTTCCTTTCCAGACGATCAGTAGTGGACCCCAGTTGGGGCGATCGGGGATCTTACGTAATTGGGGTTGTCTTTATTTTGATTCCGTAGTCGGACCTTGATTGTATCTGGATGATTGTAATGCTATATTTATATATTGTGTGAAGTGGTGATTGTAATCCAACTTTGTACCTCTTTCTTATTCAGTACATGGGATGTGTAAAGATTACCCCTCTTGCGACATGCCTACAATGCGGTTATGCCTCTAAGTCGTGCTCCGACACGTGGGAGATATAGCCGCATCGTGGGTGTTACAAAGTATGAATCATTGGTGATGCAACATAAGCAAGCATATCAATTATGTCGTGCAAACTAGTGGAGCGAATATGCAACACACTAGAGGAAATCATGGCAATGATGTCACGTGAGTAAATAATAGGCATAGTCAATGCACATGACATATCGCAAGCACGAACACAAAGCAAGATCATAGTATAATCATAGGCATGGGGCACAAAGCAAACATGACAATAACAAGTGATATCTCCACCAAGCTTGCATATACACATACAAGTATGAGAATCAATCATCATGTGTAATGCAAAGCATGGCTCACGAATGCATGGAAAAGGCATAGTAATGAGCATATCATGCAAAGTGAACATGGCAAGATGGGCATATAATATGTAATGGATAATAACCCATAGCCAAGTGAGGGTCATGTAGAAGGAATGCGCGAAGTCCTTGCGTGAAGTGAGCGGTGGGAAAGACAATCCATGGGATCCGAAGTCATTATTGCTCTCTAGAGCTTGTTTTTTCAACTCATGGGATTGTGAGGTTAACAAGTATTCGTGAGTATCTACACAAATGAGACACAAGCCAAAGAAATTATGTGTGTGGTAAATGTACACATCATCCATCATGATGTGTATGTGCACATGAGAGTTAGTCGCTCAAAGAAATTTGATGCATGGTATAAGAACATGTCATCCATCATGTAATAATAGTTATTGTGTATGACACGATGGGGATACAAATTGAGAGTGCAAGTATAAGGCACATCAATAGCATGTTTATTCATGGGGAGCATATTGTGTACACAAGTATTGGGAT
The DNA here is from genome assembly GCF_003073215.2 of Triticum urartu. NCBI lineage: Eukaryota > Viridiplantae > Streptophyta > Magnoliopsida > Poales > Poaceae > Triticum > Triticum urartu. Next base: position 378,007,215 of record NC_053028.1, read on the forward strand.
CATGCAATAAATGGGATGAATCAAAATCTCCTAAAACGTATGAGGAAACTATGGGGGTCTCCTCATGAGCAATAATGGAAAAATCATATGGAGAAAATGGACAACATCAAAAACAATGCATATCCAAAGCTAGGTGTTCATGGCATGGCATATGAGATAAATCGTGCAAAGGGAGCATATCAATATCATCACAAGAAAAACAAATTCCAATAACCATGGGCTTGTCATCTATGCCATATGTGCAAATTGGGTTAATTTTAATGGCATATGCATAGTCACTATGAAGAGATTGCAAATATGACATATGATTGATTTCATGCATAGCATATGAAAAGTCAAGAGGATTGTCAAACATGATGTGACCTAGAGAATTGTCACAAGAAATCCTATGTAACATGGCATCACAACTAAAAGAATCCACATGGAAATCATCATACTCATCATAAATGGGTAAATCATCGCATGGGTAAATCATACTAGCATGAAGCATGTCGATAGGGGGATCAACATCATGCAAGCAATGAATGTCATGAATGTCCACTAGTGGGACTAGAGCATCACCTTCACCTATGTTACCTTTGTCATTCCACTCATGTGGTGTAGGTGAGGTGGGAAAGGCCAAATGGTGGTCATCTTCATCTTGATGGAACCATGTGGGGGTGCATCATATTCCACCATGGCCATCGTCTTGTCCAAGGGTAGGACGAAGTTGTTGAGAATAGGCGCGTCATCATATAAGGGACCTAGCACCAAATAAGAAGACACAATAGAGGTAGAGGTTAAGTTGTTAGAAATAAAAGTGGCCTCACATGCCCTATCAACTATCACTCTCTCTTTATGTGGTGGTGCACTCACTCCCTCAAAATAGGTGCACTCAAACTCACATATGGTGGAGTCACTCATCTCACTCAAGTGGTGGGGGTTGTGGCTCTCCTCACATGGGAATTGTGGCAACACATCATATATGGGGCTAGTGGCGAAGTCAATCTCGCTCTCAATATGGTGGCTAAAGTCACTCAAGTCATCATATGTCGCCGTGGTCGAAGGGAAAATCACATGCTCAACCATATCATCGTCATCGCCGTGGATGAAGGCTGAAGATGGCACATCATCACACTCGTCTCCTAAGATGCAAGCATCATCCTTGCTCATCACCATGTCGCTCGCCTCCAAAGCTTGGTCCTTGAATGGCTCCATAGTCGTAGTCGTCGTCGCACCATCTTGAAAAAGAGTCGAAGTAGACTCGGAATCGTCAATGCCACAAAGAGGGATGGCGGTGGAGTTAAACTCGGGAGCATCGTCTTGGTGATCGTCGGGCTTGGACATCTTGGTGTTACTATCCTCACGCTCGTTCTCATGGAACTTGACCGTCGCGAAATGAGCTTGGGGTGGAGAAGCTTTGGCCTTCATGAGTTCTTGTTCCGCCTTGAGAGCACCAATGTAGTTTTCATCGAGGGACTTGTAGTTCCCGAGGAAGATCGTCTTGGAGGTGTCGTTGTGAAATCCCATCATAAAGTGGAACTTCATCAAAATTGGGTCGTCCACGCCGGCTCGTCGCAAGGCAATCTTCATCTCCTTTAAGTACTCGTCGATGGACTTGGATCCTTGGATGGTGTTCTCCAATTGGCGTTGAAGTTGTTCTGTGTAGGTTGGAGGCACGAACTCTCACCACATAGCTCTCTTCGTCTTGGGCCAACTCATGTCGTAGGTCTCCGAAGGTGTGTGAAGCAACCATGTGGATGCATAGTCATGGAAGTTCCTTGTGGCGCACTTCACTTGATCTTCGGGAGTAACTTGATGTAGCTTGAGGTAGTCGTCCATCAAATGCTCCCACTCGAGATACTCCTCGGGTTCTAGAGTCCCATAGAAAGGAATCTCATGGTCGATGTCAAGGTCGTAATAGCTCATGGAAGTCACGGACTTGTGCTTGGGGAGCTTCTCTTGAAGTTCTTGTGGGCAAGATGTCGTATGTCCATAGGCGAAGATGCCTTGAAGTCGCTTGGCGAAGATGCCAAGGGAGAAGCTTGGTCCTTGAATGGCTCCATAGTCGTAGTCGTCGCTGCACCATCTTGAAAAAGAGTCAAAGTAGACTTGGCATCTTCAATGCCACAAAGAGGGATGGAGATGGAGTTAAACTCGGGAGCATCATCTTGGAGCTCTTCGGGCTTGGACATCTTGGTGGTACTATCCTCATGCTCATTATCATGGAGCTTGATCATCGCGAAATGAGCTTGGGGTGGAGAAGCTTTGGCCTTCAAGAGTTCTTGTTTCCCCCTGAGAGCACCAATGTAGTTGTCATCAAGGGACTTGTAGTTCTCGAGGAAGATCATCTTGGAGATGTCGTTGTGCAATCCCATCATAAAGTGGAACTTCATCAAAATGGGGTCATCCATGTCGGCTCGTCACAAGGCAATCTTCATCTCCTTGAAGTACTCATCGATGGACTTGGATCCTTGGATGGTGTTCTCCAATTGGCATTGAAGTTGTTCCGTGTAGGTTGGAGGCATGAACTCTTTCCACATAGCTCTCTTCGTCTTGGCCCAACTATGTCGTAGGTCTCCGAAGGTGTGTGAAGCCACCATGTGGACGCGTAGTCGTGGAAGTTCCTTGTGGCGCACTTCACTTGATCTTCAGGAGGAACTTGATGTAGCTTGAGGTAGTCGTCCATCAAACGGTCCCACTTGAGATACTCCTCGGGTACTAGAGTCCCATAGAAAGGAATCTCATGGTTGATGTTGAGGTCGTAGTAGCTCGTGGAAGTCACGGACTTGAGATTGGGGAGCTTCTCTTGAAGTGCTTGTGGGCGAAGATGTCGTATGTCCACAGGCGAAGATGCCAAGGGAGATGGTGAAGTCATTGAGTAGTTGTTGGTGTTGAGCTCTTGACCTTCATGTCCTTGTTGGTGATGGTGTCGATGCCAATTTGATTTTGCCGAAGATGGTAGCTCAGAGACATGTGCTCTTGAGCGTCTTCTCGAAGATGAGGAAGACTGCTTGTAGGACTTGATGAGGGCTTTGATCTCCTCCCTTTGAGCTTGCATCTTGGCGTCATTGGAGTTGTTCATGGCATCGAACATGTCGTTGTTGTTGTAGACCAAAGATGAAATGCCTTGCCTATCCATCACCAGACTCGAGCAAATGTGTGTGGAGAAAGGAGAAGAAATATACCAAATGTACCTTGACCGATGTTGAAGATGGATCAAAGATCACTCAATGATGTAACAAGGAAATAGCACAATTGGTACCGATCTTGTCGATTTCTCACACCTACACAAGGAAGGCTTATGGTGGAGCTCGGTGAGGATAGTGGCACAAAAAATTGATGCAAAATGTTAGCAAGAGTCAATAATGTTGAAAGAGATTCACAAATTCGCAAGTGAAACAAGTAGACCAATAGCAATGCATGGCACACGGAAACGCACACATGGATAGATAAATGGGGTCGTGTAACCAAGGAATGAGCACAAAATGTGGAATCCACGAAAAATGCTCGTGTTGCACAACTCAAGAGAGACGCTAGCACGATTGCTCAATAAGAGGATACGACACTTGTGCACAACCTATAAGATGCAAAATGTAACAACTTATATCCCAAGTATGGTATGTATGATGTTCCGGTGATATGATCCAAGATGATCTGATATGAAAATCTTATGCAATGTGGTATGATGCTATGGCACTTGCTAACAAGCTATTTGTTCACTCTTTTGCTTAAAAGCTTATTCTTCTTTTTTTGTATGGCCACAATGCGAAATGCACAAACCAATATAGCAATTGGGTATATTCTGGAACAATCTAGTGACACAAGGGATGGTATCATACCAATATGATATGGTATGTAGTGCAATGCATGGTGTAGATCACCAATGTGCACAAGTAACGTTGCCGGCAATACTCAACTGGCTAGTCTCGGTAGGCAAGGGATGCAAAAATGGGCTAGGGGTTATCAATGCAATGGCAAGGGAATATACAATGGAGGGATACCACGATACCAAGATGATATGGAGTTTACTGTCCGTGTCGATGACGAGTGGCGGTGATCTTGATGGAGATACCAAGATGATGGAGACTCGTCCCTAAGTAGTTGAAACACCTTAGGAAACGGAAAAACCGCGAACTCAAAATCTCAAATGTCAAATGTCAAATGGTGGTAGCGGGAATGCGGTGGTGGTTGCGGAAGCTCAATGGGATTGCGAAAATGCAATGACGGGTTATGCGAGTAGCAATGCAGAAATGGAGGGTAAGGTGGTGGACTATACACAGTGTCGGAGTTGGAAGGACGGTCCCTAAGTAGCCGAAACACCTTAGGAGACACAACTCACAACACAAACAAATTTGGGTTAAGTTGGGGTGGCGAAAGTGTGTGGTGGTCAAGCCTATGTGGAAGTGGTGGTGGTGGTTGATGAACCGTCCCTAAGTAGCCTAGACACCTTAGGAGACTCAAATCACTCATCAAGCAACCACTAATGCAATGGGGAACAAAATTGGTTAGGTTGCGGAAGTCGGTGGTGGTGTAGCGGATGATGTGGTGGAAGCCCTAGGCAAAGACACCAAAGTTCCAAACATTTTATGGAGTCAAAATATGTTGGTGGTATTTTTGCAGGAAGGGGGATGTCAAGAGCTTCAAAACGAGCTAAACAACGTCAAAAAGGGACTCCGGATGAATTAGTTATGGACAAAACGGCGAAACGGGAAAGCTGAAATGTACAGGGGCCGGACATCCGGTGTTGTGTCCAGATTTTCGGGGGTGTATGTCCAGAACCGTGCAGAATTTGTTCTCTAGGAGCCGGATGTACGGCTTGGGGCCCGGATGTCCGGCCCGAAGATTCCAGATCTCGTTAGGGCGGAAATTTTCGAATTTGGGGCAGAAATTGATGATTTCAAGGGCAAAATGTGATGGATTTCATGGATGGAAAGTGGGGAAACTTGGGGGAAAGATAGATCTACTCAAGACACAACGAATCCATGGATCAAAATCAACAAAAAATCATCACACCAAAAAATCACACAAAAAAATTGGGGGCTATTTTTGTGGGGAAATTTTGAATTGAGGATGAAATCAACAAAATTAGGCTAGAAAACAAAGAGGGAAGGCTCCGAAATCATGATCAACGTGGCTCCTGATACCAAGATGATGTAGGGTGGAACCCTAGATGGCTGATCTTTCACAAAAGGAGAAGATCACGCGAAGAACACGAAGAACATGACGGGAAACACGAGGGGAAAATAAGGGGAAACACGAGAGAAACACTAAAACCAACAAGAATGATCACACATGTGCTAGATCCTCGAAACACAAAGAGAGATACAAGATCCATGATCAACAAGGGACGATACAAAGGGTAAATGGTTCTTCTTCGTGAGGAGTTGTTGATGTATTCTCCTTGAGGAAGTCTTGAATCCAAGGTGGATCTTCTCCATAGAGGGGCCGCGGTCTCTCTCGTGGAGTAGATCCGATATGGATGAGCGAAGCTCTATCTCTCAAATGAGCTATCACAATGCTAACCCTAAAATATAGGTGGACGAGAAGTATATATAGTCTAAGGGGCGATGGGGTACATGGTCCTCGACCCACAAGCACTGCATGCAGGAAGGGAGGGCCGGATGTCCGGGCGTCGGGCTGGATGTCAGGTGCTTCATGGGGAGCCGGATGTCCGGGCTGATGGAGCTGGTCACGGTGCTCTCTGGAATGGCTTGTCCAGATTTCCGGGGACGAGGCCGGATGTCCGCGTGTTGGCGAGGCGCCGGATGTCCGAGGCTAACGCCAGATGTCCGGGGACTGTAGCACTTCGGCTGCAGGTCTGCTGCTGTTGTTGACATCTTCAGGGGCCGGATGTCCGGGTCCTGGGAGCTGTCTCTGGCTTCTTCCATCGTCGCATCCATGCTTCCCTCGCGTATGGTGTAGTTGTTCCTTGGCGCTTGCGCTCCTCTTCGTCGTCCATAGTGTTCCGACAATACCTATGCATGCACACGAGAGGGGTGTCAAGTAGTATACCATCCTCGAAGGGGTCAAGTGTGCATGTGTAAAGGAGATGATTCACCTTTGTGTATGTGAAGTAGATGTCGCATGTGTCACTCGCCGAACGGACTCTTGACATGGTGATGTCCATAGGATGCTCTGCATCAGCAAGTAAGAATGGAACATGGGTGATGTGACAAAGCAAGCAATCATATGAATCAAGGCAAGCAACCTAGTAGTGCGAAGATGCAATGTACTAGAAGGAATCATGTCAAGTATGTCATGTGTGCAAATGGTAGTCATGAATAATGCGCAAGACATATCACAAGCATGAAGGCAAGATATGAGCAAAATATCATCAATGTATTGGTGAGAGGCCATATGTGAATAGCAATGGGACATCATGACTCTCCCAACACAACAAGCATCAATAGCATGAGGCACATCATAAACATGGCAATAGCAAGAAGGGTCTCCACCAAGCATGCAAATACACATAGGAGTAGCATAATGGTGAATCATGGGTAGATGCAAGAAAGGGTCACAATTGCATGGCAAAGGCATAGAAGCAAGCATAGCATGCAAAGTGAATACGGTAAGATGAGCATGAAGCGACAAGCGGTATATAGCCCATAGCTGTGTGAGAGACAAGTGAGAGAGATGCGCGTAGTCGTTGTGCGAAGAGAGCGGTGGGAAGGATAGTTCATGGGATCCCAAGTCATCTTTTCTCTTAAGAGCTCGTTTCGTCAACTCTTGGGATTGAGAGGTTGACGAGTATACGTGCGTACCTACACAAAACAAAGACAAAGGGAAAATTGTGTGTGCATGGTAGATGTACACATCATCCATCATGATGCGCACATGCAATTGTTGGTTAGCACAAAATAGTCAATGCTCAAATAAATGAGATGCGTGATATAGAAACATGTCATCCATCATGATAGGTTTGTTGTTATGTATAGCATAATGGAGACTCAACTTGTGTAATGCATCACAAGAAATATGTAGAGCATTGTTATTCATGGAATGCATACGGTGCAAGCAATTATGAGAATCATGCAATGTATGGAACGCATCAAAATCTCCTAGTATGTATGAGTAAACTATGGGGCTCTCCTCATGATCATTAGTAGAAACATCACATGGAGAATATTGACAACATCCAAAACAAAGCATATTTGGAACAATGTGATCATGGCATGGCATAGTAGATGAATTGCGCAAATCATGTAAAGGAAGCATGGAAATATCATCACATGAAAAAAAAGCCAATGACCATCATCTCGTCATCTATGCCATAAGTGCAAATGGGATTTATTTGAATGGGGCCTGCATAGCTACTATGTTGATATTGAAATGATGCGATATGAGAGATCTCACTCATAGCATATGACAAGTTTAAAGGATTATCAAACATGACGTGACCAATAGAATTTTCACATGATATCCTATGTAGCATAGCATCACAACTAGGCAACTTAACATGCTCATCATCATATTCATCATAAATAGGTAAGTCATGACATGAAGAAATCGCACTAGCATGAAGCATGGGAATAGGTGGAACAACATCATGCAAGCAATCATTAGTGAGATTGTCCACTAGTGGGACAAGAGAAGCACCATCACCTATGTTACCTTTGGAGCATCGCTCATGTGTTGTAGGTGAGGTGTCGAAGACCAAGTCGTGGTCATCTTCATCTTAATGGAACCATGTGGGGGGTGCATCGTCTTCCAACATGGCCATCGTCGTCTCCATTGGAGGTATGGACTCGTCGAGGATATGCATGTCGTCATGTAGGAGACCTAGCACCAAAGAAAACACACTCGGCGTAGAGGTTAAGTTATTAGAAATCATAGTGGCCTAACATGCCGTTTCAACTACCTCACTCACTACGTGTTGTAGCTCACTCACTTCCTCTTGGATGCACTCACTAATATGGTTGGTGGAGTCACTCAAATGGCTCTCAACCTGACATAGGCTCTCATGTGTGGGGCTAGTGGTGGCCACACTCATCCTCTCATAGGAAATGCACTCAATATCATATATGGTGGAGTCACTCATCTCACCCATGGGGTGGTGGCTCACATCACATGGAAATTGGGTCATCTCATGATATGTGGGTGTCGGAGAGATGTAGGTGCAAACGTCTCCATACTCAATCATGTCATAGTCGTAGCCGTGGATGAATGCCGAAGATGGCACATCATCACTCTCCTCTAGGACCAAAGATAAGGTCTCATGTGCGGTCTCGTAGCTTGACTCAGAGTATGAGTCCAATATGGGCGTCGTCTTCATGTTGTTGAAGAGATTCATGCTCGTCGTCGTGGTCGAAGGGGATGGCCCTTGCTCGACCTTCTTGTCACTGTCTTGGTGTAGGAGGCCCATATGACGTGGTACCTCGTAGCTCATCTCCATGAACGAAGGGAATTTCCCATGCTCGGCCATCTTCCTTGAGGGGCTTCCGAAGATGGAAGTGTCGCCCTCGCTTGTAGGTGGTCGCCTTGTACTTGATGATGTCGATGTAGGCGAACTCACGGGAAGTAGGCGAAGATGCCGTACGTCCAAAGGCAAAGATGCCTTGATAGCACTTCGCGAAGATGCCGAAGTGGATGTTGTAGCCGTAGCTCCAATTGGTGGTGCTCATCTCGCGGTCTTCTCTTATGCTCATAAAGGTTGGCCTTGGCGCGAAGTAGGGCTTGTTGGGACTTGTGCATTTGCGCTTGGCGAGCATCTTCATGATGATGGTGTCGTTGTCGTGCTTGAGCTCGATGGCGTTCGTCGTCGTCGTGCACATGATGCTTGGTGGTGAATTGCCCTTCATGACGATGTGTATCGCGAACGTGATGGTGGTCGCCATGGATGTGTGAACATGGACGACTTGCGCTTGCATCATTTTTGCGCTCCGAAGACTTGTGACTTGAATGTCGCCGCCTTGAGGATGATGAAGGGGAAGAACGGTTGATCAACAAGGTACTAATCTCCTCCATCCTTGCATCTTGTGATGAGGACATCAATACCATTGTTACACCCACAGCCCCTGCTGCTATACATACTGGACCAATTACTAGAGCTCGCGCACGCCAATTAAATTACCAGGTACTTTCGTTTCTTGGTAACGATTCTAATATTCATGAGAATATGATGCTGCCTAAATTGGATACATTTGTTTTGCTTACAAATGAAGGGCTTAGCTTGGACAAGAAACATAAACCTTGGAGCAAGTTCAAGAATGGAGATGATGGCGTGCACAAGGGGAACAAGAACGGGGTTACAAGTGATGATTCCAGGACTTTGAAGCCACCATAATGAGTGCATGAAGCCTTGGACGAAATATACAAGATGCCACTTCATAAATTTCGTCCAGAGGCTATCCTAGGTGGTGGGTCACCTTATTTTTGGGCCAGGCCCATGTAGTTTCGAAATACTTGATTATAGGCTGTTTTAAGAGTCCGTATGTGTGGGGAAACTAGAGTTAGGGTTGGTTTCAGACCCCTCCTCCAAGGCTACGAAATTCCCCCCTCTCTCCTCCATATATAGAACCCTTAGGGCTTCGTTTAGACTTTGGGGGTTTTGTTTAGATTAAAGTTCGCCATAGCTGCAACTTCGCGTACTTCGTTTGTGTTCAACGACCAGACAAAGGCGTCATAGAACCCCACCTTGATCAATAAAGCTTTCCTCTTATACTCGCAATATTCAGATTGCATTCTTAGTTTCTTGCTTGTTCTTCGTTTTCCTGTAGGAAACAGACCTTCGTGGTCAGGTTGATCGTGCTCCGGCGTGGTCAATAACCTCTCGGAGTTGGTTTAGCGATTCCTAAGGCGCGACGTCCTTGCACGTGCGCAAAGGGATCAAGAACGGAGTTACAAGTGATGATTTCAGGACTTTGAAGCCACCATAAGGAGTGCATGAAGCCTTGGACGAAATATACAAGATGCCACTTCATAAATTTCGTCCACAGGCTATTCTAGGTGCTGCGTCACCTTATTATTGGGCCATGCCCATGTATTTTCGAAACACTTAAGTATAGGCTGTTTTTAGAGTCCGTATGTGTGGGGAAACAAGAGTTTGGGTTGGTTTCGAACCCCTCCTCCAAGGGCCACGAAACCCCCCCCCCTCTTCCTCCATGTATACAGCCCTTAGGGCGTCGTTTAGACTTTGGGTTTTTGTTTAGATTAAAAGTTCGCCATAGCTGCAACTTCGCGTACTTCGTTTGTGTCCAACGACCAGACCAAGATGTCACAGAACTCCACCTTCATTAATAAAGCTTTCCTCTTTTATTCGCAATATCCAGATTGCAATCTCAGTTTCTTCCTTGTTCTTCGTTTGCTTAGAGGAAATAGACCGTCGTGGTCAGGTTGATCATGCGCCGGCATGGTCAATAACCCTCGGAAGTTGGTTTAGCGATGGCTAAGGCGCGACGTCTTTGCGCGTTCGTAGTCGGATCATCAAAGTCGACTCTCACATAAAACGATATCTATCTCATCGAAACATTGGGACACCTTAGCCTCTATCAAGCGGTATCAGATTTCCAGGTTGCTCGGTGAGATTTTATAGTTTTTCGTAGTTTAGATCGAGTATGTTATTCATATCTATAGTCCACGAAAAAGCCAAAAAAAATTAGGGTTAGTTCATCATATCCGAACCAATTTGAGCCTTTGCATAATCTTTTTAGGGTTTTGCATTGTTGAATTCGCGGTTGCATCGTCGTGTCTAGTTGCTGGTCTTAGTGTCTAGTCCTTTAGAGTTTCGAGTTCTGTTCACAAGTTGTCCTGCCGCCGCCGCACCATTGTCATCACCACTACCATATACCACCATCGTCATCACTGCTGCCATATACCACCATCGTCATCACCACTGCCATATACCACCATTGTCATCACCGTTGTCATATACCACCATCGTCATCACCGCTGCCATATACCACCATCGTCATCACCGCTGCCTTTACCACATATCCACTGCCATCACGATAATCCGAGTCCACGTCCATCACCGATTCGCCACCAGTCTTAGTTCCACCGCCCTACATATATCTGCCACCAGTCCGAGTTTCCACCAGATTCATCTCCGCCACCAGTCCGAGTCCAGTATTTGTTGCTTTGTTTTGGATATCCAGATCACGCCATACTCCAAGTCATGACAGAGTCAGACTCCCCAACTTCCGTGCTACCCGAAGTAGAAAAATAGTTCCAGTTTAAAAAAAAACTATGTCTGGAAAATTCTGGCTAGGCAGTTTTTAGACCATTTGTAGACTTTTTTGAAAAAAAATGTTGCGAAGCAAAAAAAAAGAGGAAAAAAGTGCAGAAAAAAATTTGAAAAAAATCAGAGCGTGCTCCTCCCTTGTTTACGTGCAGCGCCGTGATTTTGTTAGTGTTCTAGGCTCGCGTCTCTAGCACGGTCTAGCCTAGGACCAGCACAGTACCGTCGTTGAGCGTTTATTCAACTTTGCATCTCCGAATTGATTATTGCTGACCCTTTTGCTACCATATTATAAGCCTTCCTAGCTCCACATACATTTATGTCGTGTGTTTGACTCTCCCTGCTAATCTCCCTATCCAAGCTTTGAGAGTTTTGACTACAACGGTTGCCGATCACCGCCTGCTGCTGGGTAAGAACTGGTAAGAATTTGAGATTTGCTTGGCAGATTTGTGACACCCACCACCACCTCTTGTTAGTAGTCTGTAGGATCATATTCTTGTGTGTTTCTATTGCTGCTAACCGTGGCAGGATCACAAGCCGACGACACTGACTGGGAGAACATGACGAATAAGGAGTTGCATGATAAATTTCAGCAAATGATGAGTGGACAGGTGCAAGATGTGCTAAACAAATTTGACGACGCCATGGAGAAGATAGATTTCATGGAGAAGACATTCGAAACAAAGCTCGATAACAAGTTTAACGAATTACCCGCGCGTCTTCCACCACCACCACCGGCTGCACCTAACGCACCTCTACAACCACAACAATAACAACAACAACAACAACAATAACAACAACAACAACAATGACTACCTCCATGTCGCGAAATAGCCCTTCGCCGAGCGAGCCGTGTCCCTCTTGCTCCTGGCCAAACTGTTGGTGCTGCTGTTGATTCTTCTGTGGCTCCTGCTACTGATGCGGAGGAGGATGATTATGTGGGAGATTAAGAGGATGAGGTTGATCAAAATCAGAACTATGTGCAACCACCAGCACCACAACCACCAGGTCATCCACATGCAAATAATGGCAATGGTAGGGCTCCCCCTCAGATACGAGATCATGACCATCTCCCTAAACTGAAATTGAATATTCCACCATTTGAGGGTAGATATGTTCCTAATATATATCTTGGGAGTTAGAAACTGAACAACGATTTACCTGTTTACAATATCCTGAGGAGAGACGTGTTCCTGCTGCTGTTTTTGCTTTCACTAGCTTTGCATGTGTTTGGTGGTCTGAACATTGTAGATTATATCCTATTCCAGCTACTTGGGCTACTTTGAAAACTGCTATGCGTACTCGTTGGGTTCCACCATATTATCAACGTGAATTACTTCAAAAATATAGCTTTTAAGACAAGGAAAAAATTCTGTAGAAGAGTATTATCAGTAATTACAAACTGGCATGATTAGATGTGGTATTGTTGAGGAGAATGAAGCTATGCTTGCACGTTTTATGGGTGGATTAAATAGAGAGATTCAGACAATTCTAGAGTATAAGGAGTATAATAATATCACTCGTTTATTCCATCCTGCTTGTAAAGCTGAACGTGAAGTGTAGGATCGATAGGCATTGGAGCGAACTAAATTTTCTGCACGTCGATCTTCATCATGTACACCACGTGCATCCTCTACTTCCACTGCACTAGCACCACCATCAGGTGCCACCTCCAGCCGTGATACAAGAAGCAGGCACAACCACCACTCTCTGCCAAGAGCACACCTGCCGGGCCTGCGCAGAGCTCTTCTTCTTCCATGGCATCAACAGGGCACACAAGTGATACTATTTATCGTCGTTGTAAGGGAAGAGGACATTTTGTAAGAGAATGCAAATCTCAGCGTGTGATGATTGCTACTGAGGATGGTGGGTATGAGTCCGCTAGTGACTATGATGAGGAGTTTGGCTCTTATTACGCATGAAGAACACGGAGGAGATGATTCTGATCATGAGACACAATACATGGCTGCTGAAGATGTTGACAAGTATGAATGTTTAGTTGTTCAACGTGTTTTGAGTGTGCAGGTTACACAAGCTGAGCAAAATCAGAGGCAAAATTTGTTCCATACGAAGGGAGTTGTGAAGGAACGTTCTGTTCGCGTCATCATAGATGGAGGCAGCTCCAAAACTTGGCTAGCATGGAGATGGTGGAGAAGCTATCTCTCATCACAAGACCACATCCACATCCTTACTACATCCAACGGCAAGGGTAAGGTAACACGTATTGTTCGTGTGCATTTTAGTATCTCTACATATGCTGATTATGTTGACTGTGATGTGGTACCCATGCAAGCATGTTCCTTATTACTTGGTAGACCATGGCAATTTGATAAAAATTGTGTATGCCATGGTAGAAATAATCAGTATACTCTTTTTCATAAGGATAGCCATATTACTTTGGTTCCTATGACTCCTGATTCCATTTTGAAAGATGATATTAATAGAGCTAATAAAGCAAAACAGGAGAAAATAAGAGTGAAAATCAGATTGTGGCCAAAGAATTTGAGCAACAAATGAAGCCTAATACTAAACCATCTACTGTTGCTTCTGAAATTAAATTGAAAGGTGCATGTTTACTTTCCACAAAATCTTATATTGATGAGCTAGATTTCAGCAAATCTGTTTGCTATGCTTTTGTGTGCAAAGAGCCATTATTTTCACTCGAGGACATGCCTTCCTCTTTGCCCCCTACTGCCACCGGGATTACCACTTATTCGAGGGATTGAGCATAAAATTGACTTAATTCCCGGTGCATCGCTAGCCAACCATGCACCATACCATACCAATCCAGAGGAGACGAATGTCATTATGCGTCAAGTACAGGAGCTGCTCGACAAAGGTTATATACGTGAATCTCTTAGTCCTTGTGATGTTCCGATTATACTAGTGCCTAAAAAGGATGGTACGTCATGTATGTGTGTTGATTGTAGAGGCATTAATAATATTACTATTCATTATTGTCATCCTATTCCTAGGCTAGATGATATTGTAACACCCATGATGCGGCTATATGTCCCACGTGTCGGAGCACGACTTAGAGGCATAACCGCATTGTAGGCATGTCGCAAGAGGGGTAATCTTTACACATCCCATGTACTGAATAAGAAAGAGTTACAGAGTTGGCTTACAATCGCCACTTCACACAATACATAAATATATCATTACATCATCCAGAATACAATCAAGGTATGACTACGGAACCAAAATAAAGACAACCCCAAATGCATAAGATCCCCGATCGCCCCAACTTGGCTCCACTACTGATCGTCTGGACATGAAACATAGTAACGCCCTGAATCCTGGTCGAACTCCCACTTGAGTTCGGTCGCATCCCCTCGAATGGCATCATCGGCACCTGCATCTGGTTTTGGAAGTAATCTGTGAGTCATGGGGACTAAACAATCTCACACCCTCGTGATCAAGACTATTTAAGCTCATGGGTAGGAAAAGGTAGTGAGGTGGAGCTGCAGCAAGCACTAGCATATATGGTGGCTAACATACGCAAATGAGAGCGAGAAGAGAAGGCAAAGCACGGTCGAGAAGCTACAAAGATCAAGAAGTGATCCTAAAACTACTTACGTTCAAGCATAACACGAGACCGTGTTCTCTTCCCAGACTCCATCGAAAAGAGACCATCACGGCTACACACGCGGTTGATTCATTTTAATTAAGTTAAGTGTCAGGTTTTTTACAACCGGATATTACCAAATTCCCATCTACACATAACCGCGGGCACGGCTTTCGAAAGTGTAAATCCCTGCAGGGGTGTCCCAACTTAGCCCATCACAAGCTCTCATGGTCAACGAAGGATATTCCTCCTCCCAGGACGACCCGATCAGACTTGGAATCCCGGTTACAAGACATTTCGACAATGGTAAAACAAGACCAGGAAAGCCGCCCGATGTGCCGACAAATCCCGATAGGAGTCGCACGTATCTCGTTCTCAGGGCACACCGGATGAGCGCTCCGTACAACTAAAACCAAACCTCGAGTTTCCCCGAGGGGGCGCTGCAAAGGACTCTAGTTTGGACCAACACTCAGAGGAGCACTAGCCCGGGGGGGGGGGGGGGGTTAAAATAAAGATGACCCTTGAGTCCGCGGAACCCAAGGGAAAAAGGCCTAGGTGGCAAATGGTAAAACCAAGGTTGGGCCTTGCTGCAGGAGTTTTATTCAAGGCGAACTGTCAAGGGGTTCCCATTATAACCCAACAGTGTAAGGAATGCAAAATCAAGGAACATAACACTCATATGACGGAAACTACGGCGGCAAGAGTGGAACAAAACACCAGGCATAAGGCCGAGCCTTCCACCCTTTACCAAGTATATAGGTGCATTAAAGTAAACAAGATATAATAATGATATCCCAACAATAAACATGTTCCAACAAGGAACAAACTCCAATCTTCACCTGCAACTAGCAACAGTATAAGAGGGGCTGAGGAAAGCAGTAACATAGCCAAACAATGGTTTGCTAGGACAAGGTGGGTTAGAGGGTTGACATGGAAATATGGGAGGCATGATATAGCAAGTGGTAGGTATCGCGACATAGCAATAGAGCGAGCAACTAGCAAGCAAAGATAGAAGTGATTTCGAGGGTATGGTCATCTTGCCTGCAAAGTTCTCCGAGTTGACGTAAGCTTGATCCTCGTACTCAACTGGTTCCTCGATCACGAACTCATCTCCCGGCTCTACCCAAGGCAAGACACAAGCAAAATAAACCACAATCAACCATGGTGCAATGCACAAGAAACATGATGCAAACCATGGCATGATATGCGGGATATAATATGCAATGCATATGAGTGCTCCGGAAGGAAAAGATTGAACCAGGCCTCAACTTGGAAAACCAAGTGCGCCGCTGGAAAGATGAGTTGATTTCAGTCGAAATCGATATAAAGATCACCGAAAATGGATGCACGGTTTGCAAATGGCAAGAAAAACAAGACTGGCACAATTCTGTGATTAACAGCACGATGCCATCTAGAATGCAACAAGAAACTAAGCTACTGCACTCCAACATAACAACAAAGCACATGGCACTGATCTACTCAAGATGTTTCAAAAAGATGAACACTGAGCTACGGCTGAATCACACAATAACAGGTTCAAACAAGCATGGCAAAAGTGCAAAAGATAACAGCATCACAGACTTAGTGAAAATAACAAACATGTCAGGATTTAACATCAGGAAGCAATGTTTAGAGCAAGATATCAACATGCTACAGGATCAGATCATAGCAAAGAAAGGCATGGCATGAATCTACTCAAAGCATATAACAAAAGTCCCTTACTGACCATAAGCCAAAAAAGGATCAGAAGATATGATGGCACCCATGTAAACATAGCAAGTTTCGTTAACAGATTCACACTTAGCAGAGAACTGGACATGGCAAAAACAGAGTTACATAGGCATGTTTGCGAGCTCGATGCACTCAACACAAGGCATTGCATGACAAACTAAGAACACTCCCAGCATGAAGACATGTTCAAGAAGCTAACCATGGCAATAACAATCTCATAGCATGCATGGATCAACTACAACAACCTTGGCAAAATTGATTAACATGTAAACAATCTGCGAGGAACATTTTATAGCAAAAGTAGAGCAAGATTGAGTCATGCTAGGTACACCACAAATGCAAACAAAGACATGGATGGATAGAGCACAACCATATGCCCAAATCATCCTTACTGAACATACTCAAAAGAGGCATCGATCTCTCTGTAGCAACATGAATACATGGCATTGAAATAACAGCAGGGAAAAGACTTAGTAAAAATCTAAGTCCCTGAAATCAGCAACATCACGAGAGCTACTTTGCATGCATGTGATAGTCACCACATTGATCACAAAAAATACATGGCATACACCCTTGTAAAGATGGCATGGCATAGCCCAAAACACATGTAGAGCTCAAGTCCATAGGAGGCACACAATAATCATGGCAAAAATGACAAATGCTCAATAACTGATAAGAATCAGGAACCAGCATTTTATAGCACTCTTGCAACAGTCATTTGGGCATCAATATGGTCTCAAACAAGCATGGTGCAGTGGAATAAAATGAAGAGGACATCCTAATGTACATTTTGATATATTACATGGCCAAAACGGAGCTTTGGATGCAGAGTTATGACATTATGAACATAGCTAGAAAAAATAACAGAAAAGGACTTGGAGGAAAACGGGTCAACCCTAGGGTTTGCTGAATCCAGATCTGAGCGCACGGTTCCCGAGGTTGGCCAGGATCTCCCCGATGTTGAAGGAGGTGACCGGAGTTGGAGGGAAATGGGGCGGCACCGGAGCTAGGCGGCGCCGGCGTTGGATGGCGGCGATGGCCAGCGAGGCGCGCGACGGACTTTCGGTCACGCGGCGATGGGCGACGGCCGGCGCACTCGGTAGGCTGCGGGCGGCGGCAGGCCCGATCTGGGCTCCCTCGGGCCGCCGCGGCGCGCAGGTCGGCGGCAGTGACGTGCCGGCGCGGGAGTGGCTGAGGCGGCAAGGCGGACGCGTCCGGTCCGATCCGGATGTGTCCAGCGGCGCGGGGAAGAAGAGGCTAGGGTTTGGACCCGAAAATTCGGAGGAGTGCACATATTTATAGGTAGAGGGAGCTAGGAGAGTCCAAATGAGGAGCGGTTTTCGGCCACGCGATCGTGATCGAACGGCCGAGAGGATGGAGGGGGTTTGGATGGGTTTTGGTCCACTTTGGAGGGGTGTTGGGCTACAACACACAAGAGGCCTTTACGGTTCCTCGGTTAACCATTGGAGTATCAAACGGACTCCAAATGGCACGAAACTTGACAGGCGGTCTACCTGTGGTATACCAAGGCCGCTTAGCAAATCTTGGTCCAATCCGAGAACTTTTAACACCCGCACACGAAAAGAGGCAAAAGGGGACGCCGAAGAACGTAGGAGTGCCGGAATGCAAAACAGACAATGGGGAAAATGCTCAGATGCTTGAGACAAACACGTATGCAAATGCGATGCACATGATGACATGATATGAGATGCATGACATGGACAAAATACAAAACAAAGATAAAACCCAACCACAAGGGAATATCATAACTTAGAGCCGAAAATGGCAAGAGTTGGAATACAAATATGGTAAGTTACATACGGGGCGTTACAACACTCCACCACTACGAAAGGATCTCGTCCCGAGATCCAGGATTGAAAAAAACTCCAGATATTTGGAACAGAGGTGGTCCTCGCGTTCCCAGGTGGCTTCCCGGTCAGAATGATGTGACCACTTCACTTTCAGGAATTTGATAGACTTGTTGCGAGTCTTGCGCTCAGTTTCTTCAAGAATAGCAGCAGGATGCTCATGATAAGACATGTCTTCTTGGAGATCAATCTCCTCGAAGTTGATGGTGCGGTCAGGAGTCTTGAAACAATTACGAAGCTGAGACACGTGAAACACGTCGTGCACGTTTGCAAAGTTGGATGGAAGCTAAAGTTGATAGGCGAGATCGCCTCTTTTGCCAATGATCTTGAAAGGACCCACATATCTAGGGGCAAGCTTCCCTTTGATACCGAAGCGACGAGTGCCTTTCATTGGAGAGACTCGGAGGTAGACATGGTCTCCTATCGCGAAAGACAAGTCACTATGTTTGCTATCATAGTAACTCTTCTGGCATGATTGTGCGGCTTTCAGATTTTCACGAATGACTTTGCACATTTCTTCAGCCTCTGTGATCAAGTCATTGCCAAGAAGTTGGCGTTCACCAGTCTCTGACCAATTAAGTGGAGTATGACACTTTCTGCCATAGAGAATCTCGAATGGGGCCTTGCCCGAACTCGCTTGGAAGCTGTTGTTGTAGGAGAACTCGGCATATGGAAGACAATCTTCCCACTTCATGTCGAAAGAAATGACACATGCCCTGAGCATATCTTCAAGAATTTGATTTACTCGCTCGACTTGGCCACTAGTTTGAGGATGAAATGCTGTGCTGAAGCGAATGCTGGTGCCCATAGCCTTTTGAAAGAAATCCCAGAACTTAGAAGTAAAGATGCTTCCACGATCTGAAGATATCAACTGCGAAATGCCGTTCAAAGAGACAAACTTGGAGGTATATAGCTCTACCAACTGAGCTACTGTGATAGATTCTTTCATAGGAAGAAATGAGCCACTTTAGTAAGCTTGTCGATGACGACGAAGATATCATCATTGCCACACTTGGACTTGGGAAATCTAGTCACGAAGTCCATCTCAATATGGTTAAACTTCCATTCTGTAATGGCAAGAGGTTGGAGGAGACCAGCTGGCCGTTGGTGTTCTGCATTCACTCTTCTGCAGACATCACATTCATTCATGAACTGAGCAATCTCGCGCTTCATTCGAGTCCACCAATACGACTGCTTGAGGTCATGGTACATCTTTGTACTTCCAGGATGAATAGGTAGGAGTGAATTGTGAGCCTCGTTCATAATGACTTTACGAAGGTCACCTTTAGGAACAACAATTCGATCCTCGAAGAATAGAGTATCTTTGTCATCAAGGCGATAACACTTGTACTTGGGTTGGCCCTTGGCAATACCGATCTTCACCTTCTTCACCATTGCATCAAGAAGTTGTGCCTCACAAATTTGATCTTCCAAAGTAGGAGAGACTTGGAGGTTGGCAAGAAATCCTTGAGGAACAACTTGGAGATTAGGTTTGCGGAAGGCTTCACAAAGGTCCGGTTGGAAGGGCTTGAGAATCAAACTGTTGCAGTAAGCCTTCCTGCTCAAAGCGTCGGCAATGACATTGGCCTTGCCTGGAGTATATTCGATACTCGGATTATACTCTTGAATCATCTCGACCCAACGAGTCTACCTGAGGTTGATGTTGGGCTAATTGAAGATGTACTTGAGACTCTTATGATCAGTGAAGATGTCCACTTTCCTTCCCAACAAGAGATGTCTCCATGTTAAAAGAGCATGGACAACTGCTGCCAACTCGAGGTCATGGGTGAGGTAGTTCTTTTCGTTGGGCTTCAACTGGCAAGAGGTATAGGCCATAACTTTCTTCTCTTGCATTAACACAGCACCGAGACCTTGCAGGGAAGCATCACAGAAAACCTCGAATGGATGGGATTCATCAGGAGGAGTCAGAACTGGAGCTGTGACTAACTTCTCTTTGAGGGTGTTGAAAGCGATGTCACATTCAGGCGTCCAGACATACTTCACATGCTTTTGGAGTAGGTTGGAAAGAGGCTTCGCGATCTTAGAGAAATTCTCAACGAATCTTCGACAATAGCTTGCGAGCCCAAGAAAGCTGCGGAGCTGCTTGACATTCTGAGGCGGTTCCCAATTCACAATTGCAGACACCTTCTCAGGATTAACAGCTATGCCCTTGGCGGAGATGATATGCCCAAGGTAGAGAAGCTCATCGAGCCAAAACTCGCGCTTTGAAAACTTCGCATAGAATTGATGTTCTCTGAGTTTGTCCAGCACCAATCTCAAATGCTTGGCATGATCCTCTTTGTTCTTGGAAAAGACCAAAATGTCATCGAGATATACCAAGATGAAGTCATTTGTGTATGGGTTGAAGATGATGTTCATCATGCGAGAGAACATTGGAGGAGCATTGAAAAGGTCGAAAGACATGACAGTGTATTCATAGGAACCATAGCTTGTTCTGAATGCTGTCTTAGGGATATCTTGTTCATGAATGCGAATCTGATGATAGCCCATACGAAGGTCGAGCTTGGAGAATACTTGAGCACCTTTGAGTTGTTCGAAAAGCTCATTGATGTTGGGAAGTGGGTACTTGTTCTTTATGGTCTTCTTATTCAATGGGCGGTAGTCGACACAAAGTTGGTCCGTTCCATCCTTCTTCTTGACAAAAAGAACACCACAACCCCATGGAGAAGAACTTGGTCGGATGAGACCCATATGCTCTTGTTCGTCGAGTTGTTTCTTCAGCTCCTTCAACTCTTTCGTTCCAAGCTTGTAAGGCTGTTTGCAAACAGGTTCCGTGCCAGGCTGAAGATCGATGACGAATTCAACTGGCTGGTGAGGAGGCATTCCTGGAAGCTCTTCTGGAAAGACGTCTTGATATTCACAAATGAATGGAACCTGAGAGATGGCATTCAGCTCGCCCTTCTCGTTGAGAGAAAACAGTCAAATGGTATCGTCATGAGCGGCAAAGATGATCACATCTTCAGACGAGTGTGTCAATTGAATCTGCCTGGCAGCACAATCAAGTTGAGCCTTGTGCGTAGAAAGCCAGTCCATGTTGAGAATTAGATCAATATCCGAGTCACCAAGAACAATTGGAGAAGCCAGAAATTTGTAGTCGCCCATCTCGATAGAAACATCCGGGACGCAGATATTAGCTGACATTTGCTTGCCCGGGGACACAATTGATAAAGTTCTTGGAAAATGTTGATAATCACACTCATACTTTGATGCAAAAGGTTTTGAAATGAAACAATGCGATGCACCAGTATCAAAATGAACTTGTGCTGGAATAGAGTTAACTAGAAGGTTACCCATGATCACTTCTGACGAGTCCTCTGCCTGAGCTGCGTTCATCATGTTAACCTTGACATGCTTGGGATTATGCTTGACCACTGCATTGCTGGCAGATCTCACATGAGGAGGATGCGGAAGACGCCTCTGGTTGAAGCATTTGTTCGCATAGTGACCCTACTGTTGACACTTGTTGCATGTAACCTCTGAGAGCGGACGGTGATAAGGAGCACTTGACCTTGGAGCATGGGACGGAGCTTTGTTTTGAAAGCCTGGGTTGGGTGGGTGGGAAGATCCATTGCCACCTTTACTCTTCTGCTTGTAAGGCTGACGGAACGGAGGAGGAGGAGGCAACCAGAACTTTTGCTACTTAGCTGCCACTTGAGTTGAAGAAGAAGAAGGAGTTGCATCCCTGACTCTCTTCTTAGAAGCATCGCACTTGAGCATCAAGTTTAGTTACAGATCTTCTCTGAGGCCACCTCTAAATTGACAAATCATGCTCTTCTCATCAGGGACGTCTTGTTTGGTGAAGCGAGCGAGCCTCTGGAACATGATGTTTTATTGGTAAACAGACATACTGCCTTGCTTCAGATTGCGGAACTCCTCACGCTTACTCTCAACAACACTTTGAGGAATGTGGTGAGCTTTGAAGTAACGGCGGAAATCATCCCAGGTAATCACATGACCTCCTCTGGAATCTTTGTATTGTTGATACCACTCATCAGCTTGGTCTTTGAGTTGGAACGAAGCAAACTTGACAAAGTCCTCAGGCCTGACGTTGTAACACTCAAAATGTTTGCAGATATCCATGAGCCAATCGTCAGCGTCTGTGTCCTCGACATAGTTACTAAAAGACATCGGCTGGTTCACAAGGAACTGGTTGAGGGTAGCAAACTGAACTTGATTATTGCCATGGCCTTGATTTCCTTGGTTGCGCTCTTGCAAGATTTACAAAAGCAACAAGGTACGGACATGAACAAATAATTGGTAAGGATTACCCAATCACAAACCAAATATCTGAGGAAGAAATACTAGAGCTACATGAATTCCCACCTATGAAACTCTCGAAACTTTCCGGTTATGCAATCAGGTGTTGGGGATACAGGGGAAGCATAATATCTCACCCAAAACAAGAAAATCCTACATCCAGCTGTATCCATCCTTCAACACATAACCAAGAAACCTTTGGAAATCATTTACCTCAACCTTCGAAAAGCATCCGTTATATGAGTTATGTCAATACTCCCGAACTCCCGTCCCAGTACTGGGTGGCGTCGAGGTTATCTCACCAACAACTTCATAAAAGAGATTTTCGATGTCAGCAAACTCAGGTATTCCAGAACTGCAACGATAAAATTGTGACGACAACACCTCGGAGCTCATCTCCCCGAGACACTGCCACAAACCCTAAATGTCAGGAGGCACCAAGAACAATGTTCTCATCACAAAACCATCGGAACGATTCCAAGATACCCGCGTGATCCTAAAAAAAATTTCGTGAAATTTGAGAAGAGAAGAGTCAAAACTCTACGTCAGGATGCCTCACCAGAGCGACGAAGGGACTGAGGAGTAAAAAGAATCCTACTCTCCGATATATATAATCCTATAAGACTCAAAACATTTTTTTAGACTCAACAACGCCAGCGATTCGATCAAGTAGGGGGCTCCTAAGTCAGGGATGGCTCTGATTACCAACTTGTAACACCCACGATGCGGCTATATCTCCCACATGTCGGAGCACGACTTAGAGGCATAACCGCATTGTAGGCATGTCGCAACAGGGGTAATCTTTACACATCCCATGTACTGAATAAGAAAGAGATATAGAGTTGGCTTACAATCGCCACTTCACACAGTACATAAATATAGCATTACATCATCCAGAATACAATCAAGGTCCGACTACGGAACCAAAATAAAGAAAACCCCTAATGCATGAGATCCCCGATCACCCCAACTGGGCTCCACTGCTGATTGTCTAGAAAGGAAACATAGTAACGCCCTGAATCCTTGTCGAACTCCCACTTGAGTTTGGTCGCATCCCCTGGAATGGCATCATCGACACCTGCATATGGTTTTGGAAGTAATATGTGAGTCATGGGGACTCAGCAATCTCACACCCTCGCGATCAAGACTATTTAAGCTCATGGGTAGGAAAAGGTAGTGAGGTGGAGCTGCAGCAAGCACTAGCATATATGGTGGCTAACATACACAAATGAGAGCGAGAAGAGAAGGCAAAGCACGGTCGAGAAGCTACAAAGATCAAGAAGTGATCCTCAAACTACTTACATTCAAGAATAACATGAGATCGTGCTCTCTTCCCGGATTCTGCCGAAAAGAGACCATCACGGCTACACACGCGGTTGATTCATTTTAATTAAGTTAAGTGTCAAGTTTTCTACAACCGGAAATTAACAAATTCCCATCTTCCCATAACCGCGGGCACGGCTTTCGAAAGTTCAAATCCCTGCAGGAGTGTCCCAACTTAGCCCATCACAAGCACTCTTGGATTTCCAAGTTGAGGCCAGGTTAAATCATTCCTTTGCAAATCTTGCATATGCATCACATACCGCATCCCTCATATCATACCATGTTTGCATCATGTTGCTTGAGCATTGCACGTGGTTGATTGTGCTCCTTTTGCTTGTTGTTCTTGCTTGGGTAGAGCCGGGAGATGAGTACATGATCGAGGAGCCCATTGAGTACGCTTACGAGGATCAAGACAACTCTAAGAACTTTGCAGGCAAGATGACAATCCCCTCGAAATCACTTCTATCTTTGCTTGCTAGATGCTCGCTCTTTTGCTATGCCTATGCTACGATACCTACCACTTCCTTATCATGCCTCTCACATTGCCATGCAAAACCTCTAACCCACCTTGTCCTAGCAAACCATTGTTTGGCTATGTTACCGCTTTGCTCAGCCCCTCTTATAGCGTTGCTAGTTGCAGGTGAAGATTGGAGATCGTTCCTTGTTGGAATATGTTTATTGTTGGGATATCACAATATTATCTTGTTTATCTTAATGCACCTATATACCTGGTAAAGGGTGCAAGGTTCGGCCTTATGCCTAGTGTTTTGTTCCACTCTTGCCGCCCTAGTTTCCGTCATATCGGTGTTATGTTCCTGGATTTTGCGTTCCTTACACGGGTGGGTTATAATGGGAACCCCTTGATAGTTCGCCTTGAATAAAACTCTTCCAGCAATGCCCAACCTTGGTTTTACCATTTGCCACCTAGCCTCTTTTTCCCTTGGGTTTCCAGAGTCCAAGGGTCATCTTTATTAACCCCCCCGGGCCAGTGCTCCTCTGAGTGTTGGTCCACCTCGTCAGCCGCCGGTGGCCACCAGGGGCAACTCTGGGCTGCCTACCGGAAGTTTGGACAATCTGAGTGTGCCCTGAGAACGAGATATGTGCAGCTCCTATCGGGATTTGTCGGCACATTCGGGCGGTGTTGCTGGCCTTGTTTTACCATTGTCGAGGATGTCTCGTAACCGGGATGCCGAGTCTGATCGATTTGTCTTGGGAGAAGGAATATCCTCCGTTGACTGTGAGAGCTTGTGATGGGGTAAGTTGGGACTCCCCTGCAGGGATTTGAACTTTCGATAGCCGTGCCCATGGTTATGAGCAGATGGGAATTTGTTAATGTCCGGTTGTAGATAACGTGAAACTTAACTTAATTAAAATACACCAACCGTGTGTGTAGCTGTGATGGTCTCTTCTCGGCGGAGTCCGGGAAGTGAACACGAAGTTGGAGTAATGCTTGGCGTAGGTTGTTCTAGGATCACTTCTTGATCATAGTTGTTCGTCCGTGCTTTGCCTTCTCTTCTCGCTCTCTTTTGCGAATATGTTAGCCACCATATATGCTAGTCGCTTGCTGCAGCTCCACATCATACCTTTACCTTACCTATAAGCTTAAATAGTCTTGATCACGAGGGTGTGAGATTGCTGTGTCCCCGTGACTCACAAATTCCTTCCAAAACCAGATGCAGGCACCGATGATACCATTCCAGATGATGCGCTTGAGCTCAAGTGGGATTTCGATGAAGACTCTTGTCATTACTATGTGTCTTTCCCAGATGATCAGTAGTGGTGCCCAGGTGGGGCGATCGGGGACTTTGCCGCATTTGGGGGTTGATCTTTATTTTGGTACCGTAGTCGGATCCTGAGTGTACTGGATGAATGTAATGACTTATTTATGTATTTGTGTGACGTGGCGAGTGTAAGCCAACTATGTGCATGTCCCCTTTATTTATTTACATGGGTTATTGTGAAGATTACCTCACTTGCGACATTGCTTTCAATGCGGTTATGCCTCTAAGTCGTGCTTCGACACGTAGGAGATATAGCCGCATCAAGGGTGTTACAAGTTGGTAATCAGAGCCTTCCCCGACCTTAGGAGCCCCCCTGCTTGATTGAATCGTTGGCGTTGTTGAGTCTAGAAAAATGTTTTGAGTCATTTAGGATTATATATATCGGAGAGTTAGGAATTCTTTTTACTCCTCAGTCCCTTCGTCGCTCTAGTAAGGCATCTTGACGTAGAGTTTTGACTCTTCTCTTCTCATATTTCACTAAAAAAAATTTAGGATCACGCGGGTATCTTGGAATTGTTCCGATGGTTTTGTGACGAGAACATTGTTCTTGGTGCCTTCTGTCATTTAGGGGTTGTGGCAGTGTCCCGGGGGGGTTGAGCTCCAGGTGTTGTCGTCACAATTTTATCTTTGAGATTCTGGAATACCTGAGTTTCGCCGACATCGAAAATGTCTTTTATGCAGTTGTTGGTGAGATAACCTCGACGCCACCCAGTACTAGGCCGGGAGTTTGGGAGTATTTCCATAACTTGTATAACGAATGCTTTTCGAAGGTTGAGGTAAATGATTTCCGAAGGTTTCTTGGTTATGTGTTGAAGGATGGATACAGCTGGATGTAGGATTTGCTAGCTTCTGGTGAGATATAATGCTTCCCTTGTATCCCCAACACCTGATTGCATAACCGGAAAGGTTCGGGAGTTTCATAGGTGGGAATTCTTGTAACTTGAGTTCTTCTTCCGCGGATATTTGATTTGGGATTGGGTAATCCTCACCAAGTATTTGTTCTTGTCCGTACCTTGTTGTTATTCTTCCACCTCTATCTAAGTGGCTTCTCAATTTACGGAAATGTGACCATTTCAATTCGAATTCATTCGTTCATTTTGTTTGGATGTGAAGACTTTATGTTGCAATTTCAACCCGTTTGATTCAGCTTAAATATTTGCCTGTCAACATGCTAACAGATGTCAACCTCATCAGGATGGCTCCTGCTAAGGGCAGCAATCAGAATCAGGATCTGCCACCACCACCTCCACCTCCGGAGGCATGGCAAGCTATGATGGCCGCTACCAATGCAAACACGCAGCTGATCATGCAAATTCTGCAAGAGCGCAACCAAGGCCATGGAAACAATCAGAATTAGTTCGCTACACTCAACCTGTTCCTTGCTAACCAGCCAAAGACCTTCAACAACTGTGTCGAGGCGTCAGACGCTGATGATTGGCTCGTGGACATATGCAAGCATTTCGAGTGCAGTAACGTCAGGCCTGAGGACTTTGTCAAGTTTGTCTCCTTCCAACTCAAAGAACAAGCTGCAGAATGGTTTCAGCAGTACAAAGATTCCAGAGGAGGCCGTGTGATTACCTGAGATGAATTCCGTCAAGACTTGAAAGCTCATCATATTCCTCAGAGTGTGGTTGAGAGCAAGCGTGAGGAATTCCGCAACCTGAAGCAAGGCACTATGTCTGTTTACCAGTACAACATCATGTTTCAAAAGCTCGCCCATTGCGCTAAGCAAGACGTCCCTAACGAGAAGAGCATGATATACCAGTTCAGGGGTGGTCTCAGAGAAGAACTCCAGCTAGCTCTCGTCCTTTTTGAGCCCAAGAAGTACGATGAGTTTTACAACATGGCAATGAAGCAAGAGGCTGCCCAGCTGAAGTGCGATACTTCCAAGAAGCGAGTCAGAGATGCAACTCCTTCTTCCTCAACTCAAGTGGCTAAGCAACAAAAGTATTGGCTTCCTCCTCATCCGTTCCATCAGCCATATCAGTAGAAGAGCAAAGGTGGGTGTGGATCTTCTGACCCACCCAACCCAGGCTTTCAGAACAAGACTTCGTATCAAGCTCCAAGATCAAGTGCTCCGTATCACCGTCCTCTTTCGGAGGTCACGTGCAACAAGTGCCAACAGAAGGGTCACTATGACAACAAATGCTTCAATCAGAGGCGTCTTCCGCATCCTCCTATGAGATCTGCAAGTACAGCTGTGGTCAAGCATAACCCCAAGCATGCCAAGGTCAACTTCATGAATGCAGCTGAGGCAGAGGACTCGTCAGATGTCATCATGGGTAACCTTCCTGTTAACGATGTTCCTGCAAAAGTACTTTTTGACACTAGTGCATCGCATTGTTTCATCTCGAGACCTTTTGCATCAAAGCATGAGTTGTCTTCTCAAGTTTTGCATAAACCGTTAGCAGTTGTCTCACCCGGTAAATGTTTGCTAGCAAACTACGAGGTTCCAGATATTTCTATCATGATGGGTGATTTCAAGTTTCTGGCTTCTCCAATGGTCCTTGGTAACTCGGATATTGATCTTATTCTTGGAATGGATTGGCTTTCTAAGCACAAGGCTCGGCTTGATTGTGCCGCCAGGCAGATTCAATTGACTCATTCGTCTGACGATGTAATTGTCTTTGCCGCTCGGGATAATGCAATCCGTCTGTTTTCTCTCAATGAGAAGGGCGAGCTAGATGCCATATCTCAAATTCTAGTCGTTTGCGAATATCAAGACGTCTTTCCAGAAGAGCTTCCAGGAATGCCTCCGCACCGGCCAGTTGAATTCGTCATCGATCTTGAGCCTGGCACGGAACCTGTTTGCA